>NC_135759.1:39917947-40111353 GCF_052425735.1 Oculina patagonica
TTCAGACCAATAGTTTCGAGACAGAAAAACTCTATTGTTTTTATTGTTTGCCACTAAATTTTCTTCCGCGCACCCATACAAAAACAAGCATCGTGAATTATTTTTACTTTTCAGGATAAAAAACTCAATTAAAAGCCGAAATTTAACAAACGAAACAAAACCAAACAAGAAACCCACCAAATGCAGTGAATTTGGTTGTTTTTTTTGTCCGCAGGCACGCTTGTTTACTAAAAAAAGGCACGGGTGCGCTCGGGAGGGCACTATGGGCTGATAGTGCCCTCCGGCGCGCGGGCACTATCACACATGTTCAATTTAAACCAATCAGAATCGGAGAAAATTTAGTGGTGAACTATAATGGCTGATAGTGTAAGATAGCTCAGCCAATCAGATTGCGGCATTTGCATTAGTGTAGCTAGTGTTTAATTAAGAACTAGCCTACAATCTTACATCTGACTGATGCAACTATCCAGTTCAATATTCATCTTATATATTGTAACCACTAGCCTTCCTATCAGAAATGTGTAAACTTTGTTTGGTAGATTCCATTTTTTTGTCTCGAGACCATTTTTGTGACAGTTATCTGTAAAAATATAAGAAGCACAGGGCTCGAGACTAACAGTAGCCAACTAGCCAAAGGCTACTAAAATTTAGGTTTTGGCTACCAGGTTTAGAATTCCTATTAGCCATTTGGCTAGTGAAAAACTCGGAAAAGTCAACTGTTCTTGATAGAAATCAATATACCTGACAAGTGTAAAATTACTTTTGGCTAGTAAAATCTGACATGTCACTAGCCAGTAAATCAGTGAGTTAAAAAGTTAGCATCAAGCCCTGAAGCACTACTGCACATGTCACTAGACTGACATAGGAAATATGAACAAGAAAGCCTATAATTTGCCGTATGTTAAGGCATCAGTTGACACTACATGCAGCTGACAATAATTAATATATTTTTACATTATTGTCATTCAGGTGCGTTCATGACGCTTAAGCTATAACATAAAATAATGAGGCAATTATTTGAGCCGTAAAAAGGAGAACCTTGATAAAAAAATCACCTTTTGCTTCTGCAACCAGAGATGAAATCTGATAGAAATGGATCTGACTTAGCTTAATTGCAAATCAGCCCCTGAAATCAGACTTCTTTATCCAAAAAAAAGGTTGGCCACACACGATGTAGAAACAACTTAACATAGAAGGAAAAATAAATTTCTCAATCTATATTTAGCGTGACATATGTATACGAACCTTACTTCAAACACCTTTTCAATTTTTTCCTTCCTCTGTGCTTGTCGTGTTTTATATTTTTAATTTTTCAAGAGCGGGCTCAAATTTTGAGATGGCAGCGGTCAATTTGTAAGCATGAGCAGTAGAGCTATCCCCAGTCCTTTTCACTTCATCAGTCAAAATGGCGGAAAAGGTGGGCTCGGAAAGTCTGTTGAATCAAGCGGACAGTATGTGGAAAATACTTGATGATCTGGCTGAGTCAGATCCTGAGGCATATAAAAGGTTTATTGACAAGGCTTTGAAGGAAGGAGCTACCTACTTCAAGCCACCGGAACCTTGTTTCTGCATCAGTACTATTTTGGTAAGCATGGCAACTCGCACTAGGGTCACCAGAGGGGTGCCAACTCGAAATTTTCCGAAGGGAATTCCTTGTTCTGTTTTTGAATAAATGGATAGGATTTCCGTTTAGCCCCATACATAATTATGCAAGCAGTGTATGCACGAGTAGTAGTCATGAATGAAGCAAGACCTCACTAACACAGGGTTGTCAAAATGATTTGAAGTAGCAGGGGATATTTTGATACTACACGGCACGGGGGGCCAGAGGCCCCTCATCATGCGGGGAGTCTGAGGACCAGACAGGCCCCCAGCAAGGTGCACGGGCAGTGCCCCTGTTGGGGGTCCAGGATGTGAAGCCCTCGGGAGAAAAATGGATTTTGAGGTTTTTACACTAGTTAGCTGAAATTACCTCCTATGAGTCCCACTTTCTCCAATATCTTGCTCAGAACTGACCTACTAGCATTCAGAGTAGCCAGCATAGTATTCAGAATAGCTGGTGAAATGCACTGTTTTCCGGCTTATTTTGACAACCCTGCTAACATGCACATGAGGGACACCAGGTTGCATTTGTATGCATGCAAAATGAATTATAGCATCATGTTACTGTGAAATTATGTTTTATACACATACAACTTATGGTATATATCACTATGCTGTAGGTACTTGTACATGTATCAGTAATTGGCCTGTTCTATAAACAGGTCAATTTTTTAACACCCTGTTTTGGCTGCTGATAATTTAAAACTTTCGTGCACTCAAAATATCATACCCAGTTCTAGGAATTGTCTCTAAAATGGATACCCGTTCTTGATCAGTAGCCGAAAATCACAACCCTGTTGGGCGGCACATACCCTGTGGGTATTTTGGGGGGAGTACCCCTGGGCATTTCCCCCCTCAGCATCTCTCACTTGGAATTCAGGCTGAGCATCCTTTGCTGAAGCTCGGGCTGGTGGTGGGAGACAAATGACACTTCAGGCTAACATTAAATAATTGACATTTCAGCTTCCATCAGTGATCACTCATGAGCTGTTTGTGAACATCTGTAGCTGGGACCAAATGGTTGCTCCAAAGTCAGAAAATGACCCAATTCCTGTCATGGCTGGAGAACTTCAGGAGAAAACAGAAGGAAAATCAACTTATTCAGTAATTGATGTTATTGTTAATCCAGTTGTCACTAAGGGTGTGGCAAACAGTAAAGACCGCAAGAACCTTATTGCCCATGTTGCTTTGGATTACATAGAGAACTCCAAAAAGATACAAGTTTCAAGAAAGTATAAGAACACGAAGAAGGCATACAAGGGTGATCCAAAGAATTTACGAAAATATCTACGACATGCAAGGGAACAAGAGATAAAACCAGCTAACCCTGAACAACAGAGGTCAGGGGTTTCTGAGAACCCAGAATCGCTTTTGAGACAACTATCATCGATAACAGTGTCTGACAGTCAACCAGAAGGAAATGTGCCACTTAATTTGTTTGAGAGATCAACAGAGAAACCTAAAAAACTCTTGATAGAGGAAGTGTCTTCCACAAATACGGCACCCCAGCCAATAACACCAGGTTATGAAGTCCTAGTGAGAGATGCAGAGAATTCCAAGCCGAAAAGGATTGTTATCAAAGTGAACTTACCAAATATCACATCATCTTCTCAGTGCCAACTGGATGCTTGTGAGGTAAGGTATAAATAAAATTCAAAATATATGATTCACTTCTTGATTTATGGTAACAACATCAGACTGTTGCAAGGTATTAGTGCAGTTGACTTCAGATCAAGTGGTCTGGATTTGAGCCCTTAACAGGAGATTTTTATTGGCAGTGTTCTTGGCAATAGACTTACTCTCTCAGTGTCACTCTGTTCACCAAGGAATATAAATAGTAATAATGAGTTGCTAGACAACATGACCACATCTCAAGGGGATTATCTTTCTGATCATCAAGTTACCTACATTGCTAATAATATTCTACCTTATTACATGAAATTCGCGCGACACTTTAATTTACCGCATTTTGCGATTCTAAAAAAATCGCGAAATTAAAGTGACGCGAACAAATTAAAGTGATTCAAAATACAAAATTTTCGCAAAATTTAAGTGCCACGAAATATGTGCATCTCAAAATCGCGAAATTAACGTGTCGCGAAAATTTCATGTAATAAGGTAATCTATGTTTTATTGTTGTGTTTCTTTTCAGACTGAAGTGGCACTGGATGTTCCAGGAGTCTACAAACTTAATGTTGAGCTGCCACAGAAAGTTGACCCTGAGCAAACAGAAGCTACTTTCAACACCATTACACAAAAGTTGATTGTGAAACTTCCAATTCAGTCCTGATGCAAACAAACTTTCTTCATCTGCTACTGACAGTCGTTTCACAGGGTTTTTACTGTTGAATTCCACATAGTTTTTTTAGAACCTAAAATATTTGACAGCCTGTGGAAGTGAATAAAGTTTGCCTTTTATGTGTCAGCCTGTTTATGTCCTTCATAGAGGTTCGATTTAACCTGATCACATGCTTCCCTCTTTAAGGAGGCTCACAACAGTTTCCAGCACATTCCAACTCTCGTACTTTGATGGGTTAGTGCTTTATCAGTTATTGCTACAAAACTGGTATCAAACAAATGCCCAATCATTGACAAACAAATTGTGGTTGTTTTTTGACTTTACCATTAACCATAGCAACAGTATAACTCGTTAAAACACCCTTAAAGGGGCTAGGTCACCGTATTTTAGGAAATGCTATTTATTTTTGTTACTTAAGAGCTCTAAAATTCAAATTGGCAGGGCAAAAGTCTTTTATTGGCAAAATCACGGCCACATTACAAACAAGGATGATTTTCGAGCATTGTAAACGACATTTATTTATACAAATTGAGATAAACTTGAAAAATGTCGGGCCAACGTTTTTCAAGTTTACCCGAAAGCAATCCATTTCAATCTTCTCAAATTTTGCCCATCCATACCCCTTTTTGGCCTTTTTGTGTTTCTTTTGAGTTCAGTTTATAATTCTATGACCAGTTGGTCAGTGCCACGATTGCCTAAAATTGCATAACATATTCCCTTTAATTCTAGATTTAATTGCTCATAACTCAAAAATGAGTCCGGTGACCCCAATTTTTTTATTATTGAAAAAAAATTCTCCAAAGACGTTTCAGAGCCACCTTAAATTTTCGAAAATTTAAAAGTTGAAAGTTGTCCCTGGAGAGTAACCTTTCCCGAGCTACGCCGGACGAGAAAGCTTTACATGCATCTCTTATTGAGAAATAGCACAGATGGCTCGGCGGATTTGCGGGGGGGGGGGGGGGGGGGTTGACTCGCATGAAGGGTCAATCAGTCACTTTGGAGGAAGTGTGACCCTGGGGGAGCGAGCCAAATTTTCATGCAACACTTCGGCCTGCCTCCTCCTCAGGCGCTTCGCATTTTGCGCTGCAATAAACAAAGGCGAACGTGAAGCGCGAACGACTGGTAACATGCACCAAGTGCGAGGGACCACGGCTCATTTTCCTCAAAGAGGGGGGGGGGGCAGACACATTGGCTCTTTTGACTCACCTACAAGGGACAACTTTTATCATATAAACGCTTGTTAAATGATAGCTAGGGGCCAGTCGGGGGAGAAGGTTACCCTCGTACCAGGGGCAACGTTCCTTCATATAAACAGGCCCAAAGTGAATTGAAAATCCAGCCAATCAAATTAGACTTGCCACAAGTCGACCTCACGAAGAAGTAAACTTAAAGTAGTGAGCCACGAAGTCGCGAAAACGAGCGACGCAAGCCCGAGAGGTCGACCTTCGACTTAAGTGAAAGTCTACAATCAAATCAGCTATATGAAATCTCCGTTTTGAAAAAGGAATTTAAAACGGTCCGTGGGGACCAACACCAAAACAGCGAGCGCGATCTACAAATGACGAGCAGCGAAGCCGTGAGTACCACTACCGCGTCTACTCAGCGGCGCCCACGCTACTCACGGCTTCGCTTCTAGCCATTCGTATCTCAGGCTCGCTGTTTTATTGTTCGTCTCACGGAACTTAGAGCAAAAGAGAGACGGCTCTCAGTCTTCCGGCATGCGGCTTCACTCCAACCGTGGAGAGCCTTTGGGACAAGGCAAAAAATAACGCGAGAACTACTAATAGTGAAATACAGATATAAGGTGAAATCAAATGTAATTACTTTAAAGAATGGCAGCGAGCATAAATGAAGCATAAATAGTAAATTTTAAATGATGAAAGCATAAGTGGAAAGCAAAGCCAAAATTTCACAAGAGAAGGTCAGGGCCGGAGAGAAGGCTGGGCCTAGCCTTTTCCCGTCCTACCCGGAAAATAGGCTTTGCTGACTGAGCCGTCAGCCGGAGTAGTAGAGGGACAAACGAATTGATTGTAGATCATATTTCTAGTTTTTATTCTTCAGCATTTTATTTACATAACATTATGATTACCGATATGGGGAAAGGCAAACTCAAGGCAAGCAAGAAAGAGGCAAACAGTTGCAAAGGCTGTTTATCCATACGAATTGAATTCGGTTAGTGATTTCTCAAAACCCGCGAACAAATTTTTAAGTCGGCATCTTTTAGTTGTAAAGACGCCTTAAAAGCTAAAAGGCAACAACCTTCTATCCAATTTATATTATCTAGTGCACATTTCACGGGTTCTCTTGAAATCACTCTGCTAATTTATTAACACGATGAAACTCCAGGAAAGTTAAAACGTGAAGCATTATCCATTTCAAAAAGTTTTTCTTTTGTAGCCAAATATCGTTAATATTTTAGCTAAAAATTCTTGAGCAAAAAAAAAAAAGGCTAGAAGCAGTTTCACGTTTCAACTTCACTGCATTCGAGTTTCTGAATGTGCAAACAAAGGTAGTTACACCTAGTAGGAATCTTATAACACAATTTCAGCATTAAATCTATTCTTCCTTTGACATATTTAGCTGCTATTTTAACATTTATGATCAACCTAGATCTGTGGCATTATACAATATACAACTCCTAAAATTTATATTCTTTAGCTTTCTAGTATATATGTTTCTTTATAATATATATATTTCTTTCCATTTAATGGGAAGACCTGTAATGTGATTTGAATAGAGTTACTATATGACATTGAACACAATTAGAAAAGATGAAATCTGCAAACAAACATCAATGCTCCGTCCTAATTAAAACTCCAATTTAAAATCTTATTGAATGCAATTGTAGAATTGAAAGGCAATTCGCAAAGCCACTTACTGAAATAATTTTCCTAACATGTACATGTTTTGTAACGTGTAAACGAGACTACAAATAAAGTTGATAACTCTTCTCTCAACAGCATTAATTAACAACTAACTTTTCGTCCTTAGAGCGGTTTTCACTTGAGTGTCGAAAGTTAATTGCGTTTGCTTTGGTTTTGCATTGCTACGCTTACTGATTGGCTTAAAAATTTCGCGCCACTTTCTCAGCCAATCAGAACTAAAACCAAAACCAATCGTGACTCGCTCGCGCACGTTTTCCCGCGCTTCGTGCCGGCTACATGTATTTGCTTCGACTTTTGATTGGTTCACTGGATTGTCTGTGTCCTTTGTGATTGGCCAGAGTAATTACTTTGGTTTTGGTTTTACGACACTCAATTGAAAACTGCTCTTACTATTATTTTAGGTATAGTAAAGAACTTATACCATCTTAGAAATAATGCCTCGACTCAAAACGAATTTCTTCCAATTTAAATAGAATAATGTTCGCTGGCCGCTTGATGCTGATTTGGGAGTCTGAACGTAAATGTACGGTAAGTAAAATGATCGCTTTTTCTTCTTTCTCAATAAAATAACAAACTTTGTAAAATGAATCGCTGTAAATAAAATGTTTTCACAACACTGTTACAGTTAAAAAAGGAAAGGCGTGTTTGAGAAACATAAAAAAATATAATAATATTAATTGAATGTTTTTTATACAGTGAATGGTTAATAACACACGAACGAGGGCTCTAAACATTTATAAATAAAAAGCTCTAACCCTCTACTGGTTTCTTCTAAAAGTCGTAAATAGCTATAACATACTGTAAACTTATCATACAAAATATTCAAAACTGCAACGCCTTGCAAACAAAATATAGTCTGACCGCGTTTAAAACGCATTTAAAACGCGTTTTTAATGCAATTCAAACGGGGCTTGGACCGAACTGCCGCGAAGGATTCACAGCAAGGCTTTCCAGTTCTCCAAGACTCGTCAAATATTAGCATGAGAACATTGCAACGCAAAGCGAGCATTTGCGATTTATAATAAAACTAAGGCGAGAAATACGCAGCTTCAAACAGAACAACTTGAGAGCCAATCAAAATTTGCAATGGATAACCAAAACTTAACAATTTGATAAATTATATGGTATTTGTTATGTTTTTTGGTTATTTTTGTTAAAATGTCACAATTTCCTAATGAATTTCAATTTGGTATCGTCCCAGTTTGTAGCTTTGACTACAACAACTTCACAAAAATAGCTAATAATTAACATTTAGGCAAACGTTAGATGATAGAATGTTACACTATTGGAGAAATTGCTGGATTTGCTTCAATCTTCTTAGAATTTCAGAAAAGCGTGGCCTCGCCTCTGGCTCTAGAGACCAACAATCCTTCATGATTTGATAAACCGCTGGTGGTGTATCTGCGGGCGCAGGCATGCGGTAACCATTTTCCACCTTTTCACGGGTTTCCTGCAGACAGAGAAAATAAATGATTTGTGAACACAGGTTTTATTTTAAATAGGCAGTAGAAAGCAAAGAGCACTTCGAATTGACTAACCACAGTTACCAAGGGCACTTTTAACACTGGGTATGAAATTTGTTCCGTTTGCGTGCAAGTTCAAGACAATAATAAACCATGCTTTTAGCTAACTTTTAACTTACGACCAGGCATCTTTTTTGTTCTTTTAGAGTTGTAGGAAGGGCAGGCATGATTGCAGTTTAAGGTATGGTAAGGGGGGGGGGGGGGGGGGGCAACGACACCCATTGTTTTAGGTGTTATTTTGTATATTACGCACTTCTGACGTTCCTTAATTACTCCTTTACTCTTTACTATGACTTTACATTGTATTAAATCGATATAAACGATTTTCCGCGGATGAAGGGCCAAGCCTGAACATTTGGGATTTTAATACTAGCACTTAAATCTTTAACATTGTTCATTATTATTTATTTATTTATTTTGCCACACAAACAAAAAAAATATAATTATGAAGAAATAGATAATACAAATCAATATACAAGATAATAATTAATATACAAGACTACAATATAAGATTATTTAAGATAGAAACAAAATGGCGAGGGAACCTAATAAAAAACCACGGGGCTTGTAAGCTTAGGTTCCCTCACAAGAAAAACAGATGACTGGTTCAGGTACTGAAGTAATGACAAGACTTAATAGAAGACAGAGTTAATAGTTATCAATAATATATGCTTTAAGTTTTCTTTTAAAAGATGCCAGTGATGAAGAGCCCGAAATTTCAGGTGAAAGCGAATTAAAAAACTTAGGACCTTGAAAGAATACAGAGAATTGTCGGATATTTGTTCTACATAATGGTAGACGAAAGAAGTTTGCATGCCTTGTGTTGTAACGATGGATTTGATTGTTGATTGTGAATATATTTTATTTACACGAATAAGTACAACGCAGATTCTGAAGTTTTTGACTTCAATCTGAATTACCAGTAGTTTGCTCACCTTGTTGCTAAGTCCTGGATATGGTGTGTTTCCATAAGAAAATGACTCCCAAAGCAACACACCAAAGCTCCATATGTCGCTCTGAGTCGTGTACTGATAGTAGTTAAGAGCCTCAGGAGCTGTCCACTTTACAGGGATCTCTTTCATATTCGAAGCTTCATACACTAAGGAAAAAAAAAAGAGAGAGAAATGTGTGAAACTTGTTTGCCACAGTGCAACATATATCCACATGACCAAACTCCTCAAAAGATGAGTCCTTTTGTCATAAATTTCGATCATTTATACAAAACAAGCTCAAAAAAGTCAAAAGGATTACAAAAGATAGAGTATCGTAACTAGAGTAATGTAACGTGTTGTATTGTAAATAGCGCCTTTGTGTAAGTAGTGTAATGTAATGCAATGTAATGTAAAGAAAAAAAACATTACAAAAGATGGATTCCCTCGAAGTTCTCGATGTCATCAACGCCGACTGTACATGTAGATATAATTTTAACAATGTTTACAACTTACAATAAACTGCAAGCAGTTGGTTTTGCCGTTCCTAAAATCCTACGCACGACAGGAGAAGTCGAAAATATGCAAATGAGGAAAAAACGAGGAGGGAGGCTTCGCCGCTCGCCGCTCGATGGCATGATTCATGATTTCTCATCGCACGATAGGAAAAGAAACTGCTCGCAGTCTAAACTTACAATGACTATTACAACGTTGTAGTGGTCAGAACGACTATCGTAGTTAGAACGAACACGTTATTGTACAAAACAAACAAACAAATCAAATCAAACTGTTCGTCTGCAATTCACTTTAACCTCTCCAAATATCCCTTAACTGTCTGTGCTCCTTTATGGTTAATTACTATGTTTCCCGCATTGTGATTCAACTGCTCAAAACTACATTAGCAAGTTTGTATTAGATTTGAATAGTTATATATGTATAGATATCTATAATTTTTAAGGGCGTACTTAGATTGAACCTCGCCATTTTCTTTCTTCTTCACAGATTTTTATTTATTTATTTATTTTATTTATTTATTTTTGGTAGAAGTTTTGTAAATAAATAAAATAAATAACTCTTACAAGTGACCAAGGCCTCACCTTCGTCAACTTCACGAGACATTCCAAAATCGGATATCTTCAGAATATCTTTCGTACCAATCAAGCAGTTTCGTGCGGCTAAGTCTCTATGGATGCAGCTTTTGCTTTCCAAGTACTCCATTCCGGCCGCCGCGTCAACACTAAACTTGATTAGTTTCTTTGTGTCCAGCTTTGCTCCATTTTTCCGCAAATAAGAAAGGAAGTCTCCACCAGCCATAAACTCCATGACTAGAAAAACAAAGCAACATTTAAACTCTAAAATCCTCAAAGGACGAAAACTAAAGTTATCCTAGCAGTAACCTAAAGCCCAGGCCAAAAGACAATGAGAGTTGATGAGTGTTTTAAGATGGAATCCGCCAGGACTTCGAGTAGTTATTGGACAAAATTGTGTACCAACATTATTTACACTTCATTGCAAGCTTTTGTGATACTGCTTTAAATATTTTACAAAATAAATCTTTTCTAACAACACCAAACATCGAAAACCAATTTCGAAATTCCACTGAATTCCACTGAATCGCTTAAAAGACGTGAGCTTTTGCCTATAGCTTGTGAACTTTGAATTTCATTTTCTAAGAGTCTGATAAGAAATTGTTGTACCAAAATCATTTACACCTTATTGCAAACTTTTGTGTTACTGCTTCAAATACCTTATCAAAATAAATCTTTTCTAACTACACCAAACATCTAAAACCAATTTCGAAGTTCCACTGAATCGCTTAAAGACGACTTACAAAATGGCTACACGTGAGATTATGCCTATAACTTGTGAACTTTGAAATTCATTTTCTCATGCTCTGATAAGGAATTATTGTTGGTGTTATCACGGATAATTACTTACATCTTTACCTTTAATAAACGGAAGGAAATAAACACAATAGGATTTAAATTGTTCTGGTAGTCGATTTTGTCCAATTTAAATAAATATTACTCGACTTCCTGGTGGATTCCGTCTTAAACTCTCACTCTCGTTTGGCCTGAACTTAAATGCACTCTCATCGACTCACGTGCGTTCTCATCGACTTTGAACGTGCTCAAATTTTTCATGAGAGTCGATGAGAATTTTTCTCTTGTTAAGCCCGAGTTGATGATAGCCGATAGAAGTTGATGAGAACTCTCATGAGAGTCAACTCTCATCAACCCTCATCCTCGTTTGGCCCATGCTTAAGGTAACTATATGGCCTAGCTCTAGAGAGTCTCCCTGTAGGTAAGTGGTAGAGCACTGATTCCACCGGTGTGTGGAATGTCATGAGTTCAGCTTCCGTTTGGACAACTCGGATTTTTTCCAGAGTAGCTTCAGCCATTGACTGATTAAAAGTCTTTCTTAAAGTTTATTCAAAGCTTGATCATGCCTTTCTGTGGCCGCGTTGAACGTTGCCCGTAAGAAAACGAGGGCGAGTGGTTTCATTGTTTTGTTGCACACTTAAAAGATGACATTCAGAATCTTAAAATCTCAAGCAAATTATGCCCCCCCCCCCCCAAAAAAAAAAAAAAAAAAAATCAAGAACTTTTCTTTCAGCGAAACACACGCAAAGTCGTGCTCTATCAGCGACTAGCAATCGACAAGAGGACCAATCAGATTCGTGGTTACATGCAATAGCTCACGATATGCGTCATTTAATACCTATGAAGACAGGCTCTCTGTCAGCACACACTCCAATTAGTCTCACGATGTTAGGGTGGTCATACTGCTTTAAAATCTCAGCTTCTGCCAGGAACTTCTGCTTCACCATTTGCGTGACATTTCCTTTGCAGGACTTCACGGCGACAGGAACGTTCGTCGGTTTAATAATTCCTTTCATTACATCCCCAAAATGGCCAGAGCCGAGTCTCTTTTCCTGTAGAACAATGTCCTCTCGACACATTTCCCATTTGTCTTTCCCAGCTCTTTCCACTGGGTTAACTAAGATGGCCTTGGATTTCTTTGTCACGTGCACTCTGTTTTTCACGTGATAATCCAGCAGATCACGAATGCTTGGAAAGCCTTCGTCTTCAAACCGCACTATGCCCTAGTAAGAAAACGCAGGTTAAACAAATTAATGGGGTTCCTGTGTCTTAGACATAAGGAGTTCCTTTTTGTCAATCCCCTCAACTTAACACCTCTTTTTATTGGACGAGAACGAATCATGTGACATGCCTCGATACAAGGGAATTGGAGTCAAAAGTCTACATAAGCAAGGCCTTAGGCGTGTGGTGTTCTAAAGCAGGTTGAACAAGCGAGAAAGGGAATTCCCTCTCGCTTTTGTTTAGCTACGCTCTAGGAACTCAAAGGAAGAGAGGAACCGTAAGTAGACAAAGGCCCCATCCACACTAATAAACAATTGGTTCATGCTTTAGCGTGCACTATCGAGTTATGGTTAGCCTGCGAGCAGGCTCACCTTGGAGCACGCACGAATATACCCTGGGGCAAGCGCAAGTGGCGAGCGTAGCGATAAGGCGGGGAGTGGCGCACCTTGGGGCACGCGCGAATATCGAGTGGCTCACGTGTCGCGGCTTCGCCACACTCGTGTAGCTCTCGTGCGTGCCCCAAGGTGAGCCTGCTCGCAGGCTAAGTTATGGTGCACGCGGGAAGTTTGGAGAGCACGAAAGAAGCGTAAGAGTTGCTCGAGGTTCAGTGCTCTCCTAAGGGACTGGTCAATAAGTACAGAGGGGGGTGGGCTGGAGCAGAAAGGGGGTGGGTCATCAGTTTTTGAGCCCTCGAAAAGGGGTGGGTTATGTAATTTTGATCTACACGTAGGGGGTGGGTCATCTTATTTATTCACCAACTTTAAACTGTTATAGTTCCAAGAAAAGTTGTATCCATCACTATATAAAATTGATAAATTTCTCCATGTGAGCAGTTTTAAATGAATTTCTAGCGATTTCAAAAGGCCCAAATATAAAAATTTCCCGGGGGAGCATGCCCCCTGACCCCCCTAGATGACTTGTGATCATAACATCAGTTTTGCTTGTCTCTCTTCAACCTGCACTGTAGATTCACGCTGGGCTTTAGGCCTTTTAATACCAGTAAACTCTTTAGTCAAACACTTTGCAAATATGAGTGATGGACAGTGGTTGAAGTTTCTGTTATTAATTTCTGTATAAAAATATGAACTCTTCAATAATTGATTATGAATTAATATTACATACTGATTCAGTTTTTTTGCATATGTTTGTGTCTAAATTTCCCCATGGACTTTACACACAAATATGTGGAAAAGTTACAAAAGGCTAGTATAAGAAGAGATAAATTCATCCTTCGTTAGTGTGTAAAGAAAATGGAAAAAGACGTACATGGAACCGCAGTGTCCATCAGGGAAAATGTCTATGTAGGGAATTTCACTCTAAAAGCTGAAGTCAAATCAAAAATCTCCAACTCCTAACAGATGATAAAGAAATGATTGGTCCCTAATTTTTTTTTTTAGCAAAGGGGGTGGGTCATGTAATTTTCGACCCCCTATCAGGGGTGGGTCAATCAGTTTTGAGCCAGAAGGAAAGGGTGGGTCACAAATTTTTGAGCCACCACTTTTCCAAGTCCACCACTTTTGCATTTAGAAAGAGGCGATTGAACAGGGAAAAGCGAAAGCAGTACTCACATCTTCTGACTGAATGATAAAATGCTTAAGCCCCTCATTACTCCGTGTAGACAGCACAAACTGTCCGGGTTTTGTGGAACTCTCTCTCACTAGGTAATCTCCCTCTTTCTTCAGTAGGTTAGGTATTTCTTTGCGATCAATCGTGCCATGGAACCACAACTCTTCTTGAAGAGGAATCTCGTCGTTTGGCTTTAAAGAAAAACAAAACAAGTTAAAAAATAACCTGTACATGTCTGTTGTTTGTTTGTTTGTTTTTTTCATTGTTGTTTCATTGCTAAGCTTTATAACTCCTGAAACGTGTCTCCACCAATCAGAGAAAGATGCCTTTTTGTTCGGCCAATCACAACCCAAATAAACCAATCACGTGATTTAGCTAAATTTATTTTTCCCGCGCATTCAGGCATTTGCAGACTTTAACCGCCATTTAACAACATCTGTGAAAAGTCCACTCTACTCTATATTTGTAGTTAGTAGAAACTCAGTCGTGTTCTATAACTGGAAATCCGGGAATGTGATTGGTTCTCCCATTGTTTTCTATTAAACAATAAAACTGATTTTTGGCTTGAGAGCACATAAAATTGGAAGTTTTGGACTGCAATCCTTTAGAGTTTCTATTAAAATTAGATTACTCACCTTTTTTTATGAGCGATAGTCAACTCAGTGGGCCTAGATGACAATTTGCTCATAGAGAACTCGGGCTCGTAGTCTAATTGTTTAATAGTAAATGGATCTTACCTCGATATATTCACCGATAGCATCATCATCTGGGTCTTCGTGATTTCCATTGACTCTTTGCTCAGGGGATGGTGGTGCATAGCGTACTGGTTTGGAATTACAGTTGCTTGTAGAGTTTTCTTTTTCCATCTTTCTCTTTTTAAAAAGTGTCGGTATTTTTCTGTTACTTTTTCTGATCTCAGGAGTTGATTGACCAAATTCCTACAAGAGACCACCAATAGATATTAACCGTTGTAGTTCCAAGACATGCTTGTTTAACTATTCTTAGAAAACTTCTGCCAATAGTAAAGGTAAAGTCTGTGTCCCAGCCAAGTAGCCCACACAGCCAGAGCTTATCCCGTTTTTCGTACCATTAAGCAACTAGGAGTATTGCTACTCCCCCCATGCAAGTCCATCGCAGGGTTACCCCCCAGCAGTAAATTTGCTGGTACCCATTTATTCACCTGGGTGGAAAGAGGCACTGTGAGAGTAAAGTGTCTTGCCCAAGAACACAACGCAGCACCCTGGCCAGGCCTCGAACCCGGGCCATTCGATTCGGAGTCTAGCACACTAACCATTAGGCCACCACGCCTCACAAATAGTAGTTCAATAGTGGTTCTCGAAAAATTTCAATGTTTTTCACTGGCTGGCTTTTGAAGTCCTTTTTACCTCATGATAATGAGGTATAACTGTTGGTCTCGACTTCACTCTTTTGATCAACCACTCACTCTTTTCTGATATTAAACAATTAATTTATGCATTAAATGGTAAACGTGCCGACAGAATGCAATTCAGCACATGTCAATTAGAAAAATTATTCTCCAACCTTGTTCCCAGGGTCTCTCTCTTCCAGGGAACGAGGTTGATTATTCACAAAAGAAATTCCCTAGATGCAAAAGAGGATTAAAGGTTAAACTTTATTCTGGTGGTTAAAAAAAGAGTTTGTGCTACAAAGCCTGAGAGCATGAGCTATCAACAAAATGGAGTGAGTGAGTGAGTGATCGAGTGAGTGAACAATGACCCATTCATGCAACTCCCATGAAAAAAGAAAACATTCAAAGGCAAATGAAATGAGATTGTGGACATCATTGTGACATTACTGATAGCAGGTACAAGATAAATGCAGTTACGTCTGCCACGTGACGTGTTTAAGTAAACGTTTCAGCTCACTGGAAAAAAACAAGATTCATGCAGCACGTTTTTGTGTCGTATCACGTCATCCCCTTTTAACGTCATCCGTTTTTCATCTTTTTGGGGCAGCAAAAACACAACTTAAGTGACCGGGCGCATCTTTGCCTCAAATTTCATCTGCTGCTTAAAAACAATGCTTGTCGCTGCCCGGTATAGTGTATATACGTACTGACAGAAAAGTAATTTAAAACACAATTTAGCACATCTCAAACAGTAACAACACTAGAATCACAAAACATTTTTTTTAATTTAAAATGCTAAAGAGGATCAAAGGTTACACTTTATTTTGGTGGTGAAAAAATAGCATTTACGTTACAAAGCCTGAAAGCACAAACCATCAATGACCCATTGATGCAGCTTCCATGGAGATTGTTACATTATTGAACCTTTATTTGGAAAAAATGAGAAGAACGACACTTCATCAAATTACCATGAGGTTGCTCAAAGAGACTTTGATTTTGTATATGTGTAGTAACTACCTAACTGAAAACACACTTTAATAAACAACTTACCCCCACAGGTGATGATCCTGGAGCAGAAAGATCTGCAAACTTTGGAGGTTGAGAATGACCAAGTCTGTCCAATGCAGACCCGATCATGGTGCACATTTTCTGAAATGTAACAACAATAGCAGAGTTGCGAACCAAAAGCTCAAGTTAGGAAGCTTACAGTAGATATATTAGAAACACTACATTCATTCATTTATTGTTAACTACTGAACTGAGTTTACTCTTGCATCAAACATGACAGTCTTTTGGAAGATTGGCAAATACTTGCAACAAGGAGACAAATTATCAATCAATCAAACAATCAATCAGTCAGTCAGTAAATAAATAAATAAATAAATAATTACACAAACAAGATATAAAATAATTAAAATTAAATAATTAAATAATTAAGTACGATTAAATAATTCTACGGCTCGAATATTACACCTTTCAGTCTAAAATTTGGCATGAAGCATCTCTGTGTGACCCTTTATAACCCTACACTTTTGTTTTTGATGAAAATCTTTCGAGAGCCGAGAAATTAGCAATTCTGTTCAACGTGCCCATACATTGCTCTGTAATTTATAGTTAAATAAGTACCATTAAATAATTCTATGGCTTGATTATTTCACCTTTCAGTCTAACATTTGGCATGAAGTATCTCTGTTTGACTCTTAATAACCCTACGTTTTGATTTTTGATAAAAATCTTTCAAGAGTTGAGAAATTTGCGATTCTGTGATATACCTCTACATTGCTCTGTAATTATGTAAATCATCTCTGTGATTAAATAATTATCGCTCGAATATTACACCTTTCATTCTAAAATTTGGCATGAAGTATCTTTGTATGACTCTTAATAACCCTACATTTTTGTTTTTGGTGTGGATCTTTCAAGAGTCGAGAAACTAGCAATTCTGTGCAACGTGCCCATACATTGCTCTGTAATTGCATAAATTTAAATCATTCGCTACACTTGAATATTATTGTGACATGCAGTGCAGAAATTTGGTGGAAATTATCTCTTTACGACAAAATAAAACAAAGCGATTTTTGAGTGTTTTGCTTACTCATAACCGAGCAATTAAACATATTTTTTTTAAAGCGCGTTCAAATATAATATCAGTTAAAATATACAAAACAAAATATTCTGTTCCATACAAAGTTACGATAGCTCAGTTGGTAGAGGACACTTCTACAGAAGTTGTGTATGCCTTGGTCGTTGGTTCAAATCCATATGGGAGCCATTATTATTCTTTTTTTCTCATTTTTTTTTAAGAAAGTCAGTATGCCGTTTTATTTAAAAGTTTAGAGGCTGAATAAACGCAACAGTAATTTTTTTATATTTCAGTATGTTGAGATCGAACGTCGGCTATTTCAGTGAGACTTCAACCGCTGATGTCAATAGAATTGGAACGCTTGTAGTGTAGAAAGAAAAAAAAAACACCACCGAGAAATCAAGCTATGCGAGCGAAATTTTCGTTCGTATATCTTTATCTTAATTTTGCTGGGCAAAAGTCCCAAGTGTGTGCGTCCAGCAAACATTGTACACAATTCAGTCAATTCGTTTGGTGACTAGAAAGCTAGGAGCTATGTTGTTTGATATATAAGTGGTGCAGGGCCACTATTGTGCATGTTTAAAATGTTAAAGACTATCGCACCTTTCGAAATGTTAGCGAAATTTCTTAAAAGTATGAGCGAAATTAAACATTTGAAAAAATGAACACACTTTTAAATTTCAAAGACATGTTTCGGACACCGTATCCATTATCAGTTTGAAGATGTTCCTTTCAAAATATGACGTTTACACGGACACACGTCTCATTGACATGGTTAAAGAGGATATCCCGCTCCGTATTGTCTCCATAAACGGGCTTTCAACAGAGTGTATTATTAGAGTAGCTTATTCTCTGTAATTTATGGGTCACTTAGGGCGAGGGTCTAATGTGCTTGACACTCTCTGAAGTAGTACTGCTCTACTTTTCCTCTTTCATGGATGTGACATTCATGGTATTTTTTAACTACATGTAAGCGGATGATCTCGGAGAGTCAATAACAGTGAAATAATGTTAAATGTTATAACCGACCACGAAAATCACAATAATTATTGTCACTATCTTGTTTGTGCGGTTGCCCCTAGATAAATAAATAAATAAATAAATAAATAAATAAATAAATAGCGTACTCTATGTCTACATGTTGCTAGTGATGAGGGTAGGGAAGTCAAGATCATAAGCAAATTTGAAAACCTGGTCAGGAATTCAAGTGAATGGACAAGATATTACACAGGGTTCAACTGAAGATTGAGAGCAGTCCAGGCTATTGGGCACTGTTCTCTCGGGGAACTAGAAAACTGTCAGGGAAACCTGGCAAAAAAAGCAATCCTCCAAGTCCCTTCATGCTGCAGAAACTAACATAAGCTTCAGCAGAAAGGGGAGTGGACCAAATTCAGGCCTACCAGTACCTTATTTACCTTACAATAAGAAAACTCACTTGTATTATTATGAAATCAATTATGCAAACTACAGGACTGGTGTAGCTAGTACAACTTTTCATGAATAATCACAAGAATTTGATGATGTATCAATTTGATGTTATGGTTCAATTTTACCCTTGGTACAGTGAAGGGACTAGCAAAATATGAGGCAAAATATGAGGATCCGTTATATATCCGGGTTATTTCCATAAATTTTACTATTACTGGGACGAAAAAATAACCTTTGTTACACCAGGGACTTCTTTATATAGAGGTTTGTTAGATCGAGACTTCACTGACAGTACAATTTGGTATAATTTTTCCTTTGCTTTGGTGTATGGTAAAACAAAGGTAAATACCAGATTGTACAAAGGTAAAATTGAATTGACATTATAATACGTACCTGTAGCTTAGTTTGGCTGCATTTCAGGTCATCCACGTGCCAATTTAACACAGCTACAGTCTGTTCCTTTTGAATGATGCTGTAAATCAAGTCAAACATTATTTAGATTGGAATGGTTGTAATAAGTAAATAATTATTTACACATGATCTAGCAATAATTATTATAGCCAGGCCTTGTGTTACATGTTAATGTGGGTTGGCTTTGTTGTTAAAGCTCTCCTTTCTACAAGGGTTTTTGGGTTTGGGATAATAGTAAAGAATTGATAGAACAAATTCATGATCAGTTACATGTGCACCCAGGGGGGGGGGGGGGGGGGGGGAGGGGTACTCAAAAAAGTTTTATACAGGGAAGCTCCGCCCCGAATTCTAACCCCTTACCCTTTTATATACCATTTTGACAGAAATTATACCCCTTTCGTATTCCTTTAACTGAAAAAAGGTACCCCTTTCATATACCTAAAAGACATGGCGTGGACTTAAAACAGGACGTTTTCTTGATATTTTCATGTAGCGCTTAATAAATTAAAATAATACCGCCATAAGTTGCATATGTTCAAAATATTTTAATTAAAGGCCCTTTTAAATACCTAAGTGACAGATTTCCATACCCTTTGATATACCTAAACTTGTGCAATCCCTACCCTTTTAAATACCCCCCCCCCCCCCGGGCATGTGCACTTGGGTATCATAAATTAAAGAACCAACTTATCACCTGAAGTGTTCTTCACTGTCTCCACTCTTTTCAGTCTGGAGATTACTGGTCTCCTGTTCCAGTTCAGCTTTCTGTGACATTAAAAAACTCATTAATAATTCATAAAGAAAATACAAAAGAAATTTATGTTTAATGAGTGTCTTTATATCTGATAAAGACACGGCTATTCTTTACGTCCAATTTTCTAGGCCAAAATAACCCCAAATCTAAATACCGTAAAAACTCGTGTATAAGCCGCACTTTTTTAAAGACACGGCTATTCTTTACGTCCAATTTTCTAGGCCAAAATAACCCCAAATCTAAATACCGTAAAAACTCGTGTATAAGCCGCACTTTTTTGCCGAAATTTTGGGCTCAAAATCGTGGGTGCGGCTTATCTACGAGACCATTGCATGCAATTTTACAGGGCATCTGACAGGATGCGGTGGTGCGGCCGTGCGGGTCCACATAAATCTGCATAAATCGCTCACACTGCATCCTCCGCATCTTCTGCTCATTTTTGCGCATAAAACTGAAAAATTGCTCCATATATTAAGCGACAAAGCAGCTCTTTACTATCCTCACAAACAAAAATGTGACCCTATTTGCGAAAACCCGGCATAAAAAAAGTCAACGCAAGGGCGTTTTTCTACTGAAACGCGTGGCAACGCATTGTCAATGCGTTGTGAATGCATTGCATTTCGTTGTTGACGCACTTAGTTTTAATTTCAACGCGTCGAGTTTCGTTGTGAACTCGTTGTGTTTCGTTGTCAACGCGTTGTATTTTAATTTCAACGCGTTTCACTTCGTTCTGCAACACGTTGTGGATGATGCTCGATGCACTGGAAGTCAATTAATCGCTCATAGAGATATCAATTGGCATGACATGTTCACACAATACTCGTGGCAATTCTACTCGGGTAGCCGATGGATTAGAAAAATTATAGTTCATGGACGTTGTTTGGAATGTTCATTCAGACAGGTGAGTTATGAATTTAAAGCGTCTTCGACTGGAGGCTGTGCTTTCACAGTCACGTTTTAAAATTTCTATACCTGTACACGACCTCCAATGTCTCAAGGAGTCGATGGCAAAGCTTTAGACTTGCTTACAAGTCGAGCTCACAGAGCACGAAGCGCGAGAGCTCGAGCGCCGAGCGCGAAAAGCGAACGACTTTTAGGAAGTCTAGCAAAGCTTTTATGCAAATAAACACTACATGAAAATTTTCTATCGGGAGCAAATGCAAGCAAAATATCTTCCAGTGGTACCACAAAACCCGAAAAAGTCAAATCTGCCTTGGTACAGCATAGTTCACACAGGAACTGCGCGATAGGATTCGCCGAGGATTATTTTCTCATCAAGTGCGTAGGTAAATCGGTGTAGTTCACAACCAAAACATCTTTGCATATGGAGCGCGCTCTGAAAACGCGCATGCCATAAACTGCTGCGTTCGGTGACTTCTTTAAAAACTTAGTAATAATTGCAAATCCTTTTCGAAAACTTTAAATGAATCTTTTCCCCAAATTATACCTCGAAAAATTAAAACCTTGTACTTTTTCCAACAGAACTTCCCGCTCGTCGCGCTCGACCTCAGGTCAACTGTCAATTCTGTAACATGAGCAGGCGGCAAACCATAAACAATGTACACACTGTCACAAGTAACCAATTATATCGCGTATTTGTCTCCAGGGAATTTGAGGATTACATTCCATAATGCATTATCGTCATGTACACGGTATTGCGAACTGGAGAATATGTTTCTTTAACTTTCAACTTACGAGCAAAATTTTGCAGAAAACATTTTATTTATCGCTGAAGAACACAAGAAATGGGATAAGAATCCATGTTCCCTAATTTTTGGATGCGACTGTTAACTATTAAACGAGCAACAATCAATGAACATTATTGAGGTCATTATTCAAATTGCACAGAATCTATCAGGGATTTCCTTGCCGTTTTGCTGTGAATTTGAGAATTGTTAGCATGCTTTTTCTCAGTCTTTCTGCAGTGGTGAGTACAAATGTGATAGATTTGCTGTGATCAGAAAACCACTTTTCTTGCTGTTTTCCGAAACAGTCGTTTGTGTGAGTTCATCCAGCCGAAACATAATTATTGGCGATGTGTTTATAGAACTCTTTGGACTCTTTGCTTCCGTACACGCAGGTAAACGGCCCGTAAAAATTAAACGACAGTGGAAATCCATCTAAACCTTTTTAAAAGTAGGTTTTAACCTTTAAACTTCGTGTTTCTCGCGATGCAAAACGGTGAAATTTCATGTGTGAATGCAAGCGAGGGTTAAACCGTCGCTTACAAACAACAGAAACAGTTACAAGGAACTTGCCACAAAGTAAACGTTGACGTCGAGCATACGGAAAGAAAGTAGTTTGCAGTCGGAACAAATTCAGTAACGTCGATCCAAAATTTCGAGAACACAACCAGAAGAATCCGGCAATGTTGACAACTTCTGTATGCAAATTACATACCGTCACACGTCACAATAATATTAAACAACGCATTGACGAATATCGCATTACTCAAACAAGGTTACAACGCGTTTGAAAACGTTGCCAACGCGTTGGAGAACGTTGCCAACGCATTTGAAAATAATTAAAACGCATTTGAAAATATTTCCAACATGTTGTGTTGCGTTGCAACGCATTTTCAACCCGTTTTCAACGCCTTAATAGCCTTTTCTCTTATGGTGGGTTTTCGCAAAAAGGGTCACAAATAACAAGGAGACTGATCATTTTGAAAAAGTTTTTCCTCTCAAAACAGCGACGAAAACCACGCTTTTTCGTCCGTGAATAATTTTAACCCCCCAGGCGTTCCATGTGTCTTTTGGCGATGGGCCTGGATACTAGTGCCTGGTTACTAAGCTACGAACGCTTTCACGAACACAGCGCAAAATTAGGGCCTGTTTACAAGCAGGCGAGTAACCCTAGCACCTAGGGTTACCCTAGCGCTCCCACATTTCTTCTTTTTTTCATCGACGTGTTTACAAGGCGCTAGGGTAACCCTAGCTGCTAGGGTAACCCTAGCGCCTTGTAAACGCTCTGCTAGGGATAACTCGCCTACCCGGGACAACTTTATTTTGGCTCCAAAAAGCTAAATATGTTTAAAAATACCGACAAAAACAGCGAATTGTGACCAAGAAACATCGTGTTCATTCACAATTTGTCGTATTTTTGCACTGGAACGGAATTATTTTTGAATAACAGTTTCTAACGACAAAATTTTACAAGGTTAACTGAAGCGTAACCGGTGTAAGTTGACCCGGGTAAGTAGGGTTACCCTACCTGCGAATTTTGCTTGTAAACCCGGGCTATCTTCTAACCCTCTTGCTAGGGTAACCCTAGCATCTAGGGTTACCCTACCTGCTTGTAAACAGGCCCTTAGGTGCAAAATTTGATGTAAAAACAGTGATGAACGAAGAAATACCTGTCAACGAATG
Source organism: Oculina patagonica (assembly GCF_052425735.1). NCBI lineage: Eukaryota > Metazoa > Cnidaria > Anthozoa > Scleractinia > Oculinidae > Oculina > Oculina patagonica. Next base: position 39,941,269 of record NC_135759.1, read on the forward strand.
GCAGAAAAAGATCAAAAATGTTAAAGTTGGCAGAAATGATGTTTATTCTATAAAGTTCTAAAATTCTGGGTAAGACTGAAGTGTTTTCCATTTATGTGTTTATAGTACATCCTGCACATCGATTGGAAAGGCTCAAGGAATCAAATTTAGCTTTATTGATTGTTGAAATTTCCTCATAATCCAGCATTTTTTCCGCCAGGTTTTATTTTTTTCTCAAAATCATGCTTTAAATTTGGGGGTGCGGCTTATCTACAAGTGCGGCTTATACACGAGTTTTTACGGTATTAGTGCAAGAATGAGTTGATCTTCATCAGAAGATTTTTAAGCCGTTCAATAAATTCGCAGTTTGTGTTTTATCAAGTCTAAAACACTCGGCTGCACCTCGTGTTTTAAACTTGATAAAACACTGCTGCTCATTTATTAAACATTACTTAAAAGTATGGTTAGTAAAAAAGTAAGATAAAGTCTGCATCGAGTGAAGTGGCCCATACCTCCAGAAAGACTAGGAGTATTTCTACTCGCCACCTGGATGGGATATATACTACAGTAGTCCATTGCAGGGTTAAGGCCTGGCAAAAGGAGGAAACATGTTTCCAGAAACATTTGTAGTGTTCCCAGTTTTGTCATACAGGATACATCATCTCCGGCATCAATTTTTGTCTCCAAGAAGCAAAATTTGCTTCTGCTACACCGCAGAAACATTCTGTGTTTCTGCGTGGCATGGAGGTTTCAGAACCATGGCAAAATGAGGAAACACTTTAAAAAACATGTTTCCTCCCATTGCCAGGCCTTTTCTCGCAGCATTACAAGTAGTTCACCAATACCCATTAGTTGGGTGGAGAGGGGCACTGTGAAAGTAAAGTGTCTTGCCCAAGAACACAACATAATGAACCCGTCGAGGGCTGGAGCCCAGATCAGTTGAGTATAGTGTTCTAATCCATGACATAAAAAGTAAAACCCAGCAGTTTACTTAAAAATAATTACTGTAAAAAATAACTCATAAATAAACTTACTTTAGTCTCTAGCTGTTGATCCATATTCTCAAGTTCTTTATTGAGCAGTGCTCTCCTAGAGACGAAGATGCATGGTCAGTTATTTACTGTTGACAAGAATAGCCATGAACAACCTTTTTCAACCTAATGCATGAACCCTTATCACTTGAAACAAAAAAGGCACAACATACTTGTGTTGAAGTTTTTCCAATGTCAAATCATTGACAAGCAGTTCATCAGCAGTAACTCCTGATGACGTCAATTCAATAAGAGCTGGATCAAACACAAATGGGTAAACTGGTGATGGGTTCTGTCTAAAAGTGAAATTTAGAAATGAAATTGGTTAAGAATAAAACAAATTACAAATGCACAATGTTTTGACGCCGTCATGGCATCATTGTCAAGTGAGTAATAAAAAGTAGAATTAATTTAATATATTCTGGTTGATTGTCAAATAGTTTCATGCAAAATAAAAACAAGTAATAAGTTAAACATACAGTGTAGTGTTCAAAATTAATAGTAACAGTGACGGTTTTTGAACACTACATCATTACCAAATAATATATTAAATTAAAAACTTATCATTCGTTTTGTCGTACTGTACATCAGGTGACTGGTCTGTCAGCTTTATAAGTTCTAACAATCTCTTACATACTTGTGCTTGGTGATAAAAGATGCATATTCTTGTTCCTTTTTGACTTCATCAACACTAGCTTGTACTGCTTGGCTTGATGACAAATACTCATTACGGCAACAGTTTGTAAGATCAACTGCATTCTGAAGAAGATCCTTCCTACAACACAACAAAACAAAATTAATATTTGTTTAAATAAATAATTTATAAAGAAAAATGTAAAATGTTTCACACAATCGTAAAAGTGCTTGATGCAAATACATGCAGAGCGGAAAACTATTATAATTAAAGATAGAAACTTCATGGACAGACTCAGAGTTTCACGCTCAAAGCGATCATCAGACTATGCCGTTAGATGCGGGTGATTCAATACAATTTAAACTACATTCATGGAGGACGGTTGGAATGATCCTGTCTCTGATTGGCCGCTAGGAACTTGTTTTCGTGCCTGCACTTGGTAACAAGTTCAGATCTTTTGTTCAAGAGAGTAGATCTGTCAGCTGATAGTATGCAGAGCTTTTCCGTCAGACACAAATTGCAGCGTGACGGGTTTCCCCTGTAAGCGCTTGCTCTCTTGACAATGGACCAATTGATCAACATTTTGGTGTTTTGTCTTTCAGGTCCCAAATGTATTTTGATAGTACAGTGTCGTGTGAATGCTTACGATGTTTGCAGTAATGAGTGCAAAGGTATCTAAAGATTTCCAAATTTGCTAAAAAAGCTTTGCATACAGTTACCGTATTTTCTCGATTAAACGCCGGGCCCCGAATAAACGCCAGGTCTCATAGGTAGAGTGGTAAGTAAGCCTTTCAGGCATTTATTCGAGGTGTAATATGCTTTAGGTATGATGGCAAAATGCATTCATGTCACAAATAAGGATTAAAAACCCTTGTTTAATAAATATTTTGCTCGAATAAACTGCACCATTCAAATAAACGCCGGATCTACGGAGCCAAGTTTGGAATAAACGCCGGGGGCGTTTAATTGAGAAAATACGGTATTCATATTATTTTTTCCTGAAAAGTGGCCATCCATAGGACTCCTGGACTCCCACCTGGCTAAAAGCCTGCATGGTAGAAACATCACTTTATTACCAGGAAATCAAATGATCATTAGTTAGCTTAGACTGGTGACAACGGAATCAAGTCAAGATGATGATATGCGTATGTTTGTCAATGAATGTTTTATTATTCATCACTTCAAATTTCGGACTCTTATCTGTCATTAAGTTGTTGAAAGCAAGGCTAAACTATGCATTTTTAATTCTTTGTGGCCCCCTAAAAGTCTTACAAAGCCCTCCATAACCACAGCGTGTTTAGCTATAAAATAATATTTTCCATTAACTGCTCAATCTGGTGAAGTGTCATTCGATTTTAGCCCACCCAGCCTACAACCCTGTCAAAAAAGTATCAGGCAATATTCCATGCGATTTTGCACATGTTGATGATAATTATTGTAAAATTCCTCACTTACCATTCAGCAATGTACTCCTCTTGTAAATATTGCAAGGAATTTAACATTGTTGGAACAAGAATGTCATTATAGAATCCTTGGTGACAGTTCCCTGATTTCAAAGCCAGTACATAATCATTGTGATTCTGATGTAGTTTGAGAGTTGATTTCACATATCTATCCTTCGATCTTTCCCAGTCTTTGCTGTTGAATTTATCCTTTGCACGAACTTCTTCGTATTTTCTTTTACCCGTCTCTGATTCTTTAGCATTTTCTTGATACGTTTTCCTTAGTCTGTCTATTTCATCTGATTCTTGTTTGAAGCCGCTCTCCATCCTAAATTTCTCATTCTTGTACTTTTTTAATAAGGTTCTTTTGTCTTCAATGAGTTGGTCAATTCTTTTCAATGTTGTAGAATTCAAGATGTTGCTGAATTCCGTAATCAACTTTACCTTGTTTTCACTTTCGAAGATATATGTACACCACGCCTGGAAAGAAAATGCAAATATATCGTACCAGTTGTTAAATAAATAACTGACCTAAAACTTCCTCCAGTCTTCAATGACATTACATCAGCAGTGATATAACTTCAATTTTCCCTGACTTTTCTTCAATATGCCAATTTTCCCTGACTCAAAATAAAATTCCGTGACCTTTCCGCTGACGTTGAAAAAAATTTTATTTTATTTTTCCTCTGACCGTTTCCTAACCTGTGGTAACCCTGATTGTATTGTGTAACTGTTTTTGACCCTAACTTGAACTGAAAAAGGAGGTTACCCAGCTGGGGGATTCAGTATGTTTTCTTGTAAATAAAGGATGGTACATAGTCTCTTGTCATTGAAAACAGCTGAAAGCGAAAAGGAGACACCTCATGTAACTCAGTATTGTTACAACACAGCATCACTACCATGGACCGTGGATTTTAAAACTTTAATTTGTGATTTCTTTCATTCCTTGAATTAATTTCCTTCCAATATCTTGTCTTGGAAACCCCTTCCCTTTTATTGTTATAACAGTCTTGGTAAAATTTTCTATATCATTTGTCGGGTCGGGTAACCATCTCTATCAGGTTTTTTACCCAAGACCTGTCTCTTATCTGGAACAATGCCTGGGCACATGAGAATTGGTCTGATATCAATCTTCTGTAACAGACATCCTTGCCTCACTAAAACTCAGGGATGTAGCTAAGATCTTCAACAGGCAAAATTTTCTTGATCACAGGCAGAAACTGGGGTCACATACAAGAAAGATCTAACCAGACACAGTCTTTTAATAGCCAAAAAAAATCAAGTTCTCAGGTGGTACCAGTAATTTTTTTCTGCCTTCCATCTTATATTTACATCCCTGAAACTTTAAGAGTGGTGCATGTGGGTGTTTCCAGTTTATTCCCACAATTATGCAATTTGAAAAGCAACAACATTGTAGCCTCAGAATATTTAATGTAGATATTCATCAAGCAAATGACATAAAACAATCCAAGATCATGAAATGAAGCAACATGTGTCAAAAGCAAATGTCAGTCCATTAGAGGCAGGTGTGAATTAATAACAAAAAAAACACATTAAAAGTAACATATCAAGTTACACTACATTTTGCTTATGAGGATTAGAATGAAGTACATCTATTAAGGATGTAATGTATATAGGTTATTTTATTTTCACTATCGACTCTTTCAAAAAATTCCTTCACTATACAAAAATAAAACTGACAATGTGGCGTTGCGATTAATAAGTTATACATCGTTTTCATTTGTTTATAAATATTGCATTTTCTAGATGTTCTTCATTTTCTAGCAACAAGTCTCAACTAACAGCACAGTTGGAAATAAAATGTCAACAAGCAAAATATTGGCCAGGTTTTATAGGAAGTAATATTGAACCACTAAAAAAATCTAAAATACCATTCTAAAAAAATTGATTTTTTCAAATGCAAAATTTTATTCATCGAACAAATTTCCTAAATTCCATGTATTTATCAGTGTATTAGAATTGATGATAGATGGCAGTCTATAGCTTAAAACCATAAAACTGGCGAATAAAAAGCAAACTTGACTGTATATTTTAAGAAAAGATTTCAAGTTAATGTTTATCTTGAAAGTTCTTATTAAAAGCTATACGTAAGTATATAGGCATAAGTATGCGTATTCGAGTCGAGAAATGTCAGAATTTGTGTAGACACAAATAAACTCGATGGAGCACTAGCAAAGATAAATAATTTCACGACGCTCACAGAAAAAACAAGAATTATCGAAGTACGCAACTTCTGACATAAACGAAACTGCCACGGTTTTCACTTCCGATGAAAATCGTCACGAAGCCAATTCGTACCGTGCCCAAATACGTCTAACATAAACTTAAGCTTACATCAGCACGGACACAAACGAAACTGAATTAAAACACCTACCTTCCTGATCGGGCTCTCTCTGTCATTGTCGGTAATAACCTTAGAAGCAGCAGTGTTTATTCTTCCCAGGGCTGAAGCATAATCAAGTTCTACTTTAGCTCGTTTGTTCAGGTACTCTCTGACATGTTCCAGATGTTTGAGCTCGCCTTCGATGTTTGCCACGATCGCTTCATGGCCAACTTTGGAGGGCAAATCTACTGAGAATCGTAGATGATGACTTTCAAAACTCATGCTTTGTAAAATGGCCAGCAACGCCCCAGAGAGCAATCGTATTTGAGACAGAAACAATCACCACATCCTGTTCAGTATTTGTATTTTCGAAGCAATTTTCACGACGAGGCTTCCGCCTTTACTGAATTGCAAGGCATTGTGGGATGTTATGTAGCCGCGCCTTCACCTTACAACAAAGACAGAGTTTTCTGGATTTTCTTTTTGAAATGAAATGCAAAGATTTCCTATCTTTTTTGACAAAACGCAAATGCTTCTTGAACAGTTTCGTTTCCAATAGCTACTTTATTCTAACTCTAGTGACTAGACGTCTGAATGCAGTTGAATTGCAGCCGCTATTTCGATCGTCACGCAATGTTTGGGTGTTGCGTGACAACACAAGTTACAGTTGCGAAGGAGACTGAAAGCATTACCCGATTTACCCTTTTCAAACTTGCGGAAGATGGAAAAGGAGCAGCACCTTTAACCAGAAGCCAATATAAAATTCTAAACTTTTCGAGCGGAATGCAGTTTTCAGTTTCTACGGTTTCTTTGAGCCTGCCACGCACTCTCTCTCCCCAGGAGGCTGATGGCATGCCGATTTTCATTAGAGTCGAACCGCAATTCTTTGGGCGTTTTAAATAAAACAATTATTCCACTCGTGCTTGTTGGATATGAGATCGTTGTAGCCATTCGGCGCTACGCGCCTCGTTGGCTATCTACCATCTCATATCCAACGCGCACTCGTGGAATAATCAGTGTTAAGTATACCACTCGAAAACATCGCATAACTAGTATACAGCATTGTAAATATAATAACATAATATTACATGACGTAACTGAACATAACCCGGGAAACATAACAAGACATAACGCATGAATTCAGTTCGAAAACCACATCGCTAAAATATGTAGAAAAGTCAGTCAACAAATTGCTGTACTAATCAAAGTCTCTTCGAGATGTCGACGTTTTTGCATGAAGTATGAGTCGAAGGTTTATCCTGCGCATTGTTCTTCGAACTTATCATTACAGTTTCTTTGTAGTTTAGTTTAACAATTTCCTATCTTCGCGGAGGAAATGCAGCCATATAATTTTGTCAAAAATGGCTATTCCGCGCCGGGTATTTATACACATATTCCTTAACATTACACAAATAAACAGTGCAAATTTCACCGAGATCTGACAATTCTATACTTTAAAATTGCAAGGACCTTTCGAGGCAGTCGATTACGGCAGCGAAATTAGCAAATGAAACAGCAAAATATGCGTTCGACGCTTTGTTTTTGCGACGCCATATTTGAATTGTTATAGCCGGGTAGACCGCTGTTCAATGCGTTCAAGGCCGTATCGTTACGATTGCTCCACGAAAAAGCACGAAAAAAATACGGATATTTCCGACTACTGTCGGAGAAAACATTGCGCATATAATTGGGGCGTAAACAAATCGTTACACTCAAGCTGCGTTTTGTCTAGGCTCTGCGAGGGTCGGATATCAAGACCCAGGATTAAACAAAAGCCATATATACAGTGAATGCTTTGGAATTTTATTTGAAGATGAAATACGAAAGAATTTTGCTGTCTTGACTGAAATTCCACTCGAACTGCGTAGATACGATCGCATGTTGTAAAGCCGATTCATGCAACATTGCTGTCATTCCCTGTCAACGCGAGGTCACGTCCCTAACGACCTAGGCTGATGACGAAATAGAGTTGCGCTTGCATGTAGCGACCAAATTTGGCCTAATTTTTAACCGCTCCTAAGCTAAAAGAAGCCCCCATCTCTTGCATTTGTTTTAACTTCAATAATATCTTTGAAAAGAGCGAGTTTTTTGGTATGGTTTATTTTTGACGTTTGTAATTTTTAAACGATGTAAGTGCTAGTGATTATTTATTCGTGTTTTAGTTACGCAATCCATTGTTTGTGCGACGCTTTTTATAGATCGCCTTTCAGACACACGTGCGTTGAGATAAGAAAGCTGACATGTCACTTTTAAAATTGTCATGATATAACGTTTGTAAATGTGACAAGTCACGTTTTTTTCACGAGATCGCAAGTGATCGAGTTTCCCTACTGGTCGCGGGTCGCGGGTCGCGGGTTTCAAGTCGCGTGTCGCGGGTTTTAAATAAGTCGCGGGTTTTGAAAAAGTCGCGGGTTTTGAAAAAAGTCGCGTGTTTTTAAAAAGTTGCGAGTTTTCGATAGAAACCATTTATTTCTCAGTAAAATTCATTCAAACAAATTTAAACTCGTTTTCTTGGGAACTACGTTACAAAGTAGCCAATTACTTTGCGGGTTAAACAATCAAATTACGAACTTCGGAACAAACTCCCCAACTTTGGTCCGGCTAAACTTCCCAAGTTTGCAAGTTGAGGAGGAACAAGACATGTTGCTCGAAAGTCTCGAAAGTCATGGTCATGTCGGAAATTCAGGTGAAGAAAACATGGCAGCAGCGGTAATGTTCCAGCGATTCCAGTGGCTAGAGTTACAAAATATTTGGTTGAAGTTGAAGAGCCTGACGTCGTTTCGCATGAGCGATCTGCCGATAAATAAATTTAACTTTTTATATACAGCAAATACATCTTTAAAATTTTTGTGAGGGTTAAACTTCAATGTCAAGTCTTCTGCGTTTGTAAACCGAATGAAACTGGACGGCTTTACCGATCTTCACGTAAAATTAATTTTATACAAATGCGAAAGAGTCAGACAAATTTGAATTAAAAGTCGCGACACGTTTACGGCTCAATTCTATTTTTATGGTACGTGTTTTCTTCCGATGGTTTAGCGAAGCAAAACCATTTCTGTCAACATAAATACAGAAGGGTTTTTAAAATCTGCGCCAGTTAAAAATATTTTAAAGGCGTTTTTGCCACAGAATACTAGTAAAATATATTTATCAACCGTACGCGTTCAATCATGAATACTTTGGTTCAACTTCATGATCGCTCGCGCGCAACGTTGTTTTCAAACTTAAAAGCTTGATTGCAAATCATGCAATGTTTGATACCCAATTTAAACATTTTTTTTTTTCAGGACGTGATGCAACGGACGGTATATGTAATCCTTATATTACTGTGGGTCAGAACGTTGATACCGACGCCGTGCTTGTTCAAACAACTATTTTGAAACTCGAGCAGCTAGAATCGCTGAAATATTTCTGCCACCACTTTGTAACGTGTCTCGTTCCTCCTCAACTTGCAAACTTGGGAAGTTCAGAAGTTTAGTCGGCAAAGTTTGGGAAGTTTGTTCCGAAGTTCGCAATTTGATTGTCTAAGGGCCTCTTCATATGATCCCGGTCGACCGGGCTGGCCCAGTTACCGAGATCTCGACTCACTCCTATTTTCTTGTAAAATTTTGGATGTGTTCATATGAGAAGGTGGGCCAGCCCGGTTACCGATATCTCGGTTTCTGCAACCGAGATCTCGACAACCGGGAAGAATATTTTCCCATATGAACGCTCCAGCCCGGTCGCCGGGACGCAACTTTTTTTGAGAAAATAGCTTCCCTTTCGTAATTGGGCGGTCCAAATGGTTTAATTTTGCCTTGTATCTATTTCCACTTCAGAAATATGCGAATTAGCTTTATTAATAAAGTTACATGGGTGAATAAAGCTATGATAGTCGCGAAAGATGCAACTTTATGTGTCGCCATTTTGCCTTCGTTTCTTGAATTTTATCCCCGTCAACCGGGCTAAAATTTTCCATATGAACAGAGGTCAAAATCCGTCCTGGTAACTGAGACAGCTCGTAAACCGGGCTCATGTAGTTCCTAAGAAAACGCGATCATTTTAAAACCGGCGTCTTTGCAATCGGTTTAAATTTGTTTGAATGAATTCTACTAAGAAATAAATGCATTCTATTAAAAAACTCGCAACTTTTTAAAAACACGCGACTTTTTTCAAAACCCGCGACTTTTTCAAAACCCGCGTCTCCCCATCGTAGAGATATACTTCATCGAAACTGTGGAACTCTATACCAGACGACACAAGGAAAATAAAAACTTACACGATTTTTAAAACGAACCTAAGAACATTAAATTTTACAGGACTTTGATCGAGTAGTTTGTCAATTTTTATCATTGCTATTTTGCTGTTTTTAATAATATATTTTCACTGTATTTTTTTTAATTTGTAAATTTTAAATTTTTATATTTTTAATCTTAGTTAGACAATATTGTAATTCGTAGTTATTCTTAATTATAGCTTAATTCATTTTTATACACTTCCAATAAGTTTTTATTTTTCTATTTTGTATTTTTATTTCGTGGCGCACCTGAAAACTAGCTTTTTAGCTAAGTGTTGCTGACCACGTTAAATAAAGATTGTATTGTATTGTATATGAAGTTTAAATACCGCTTTGAACCTGAAATGGCTAGGGAGTGGAAGAGTACAATATTAACTACCGGATTCAATATCTGTGCACTGCATCTAGTGGCGTTACTATTTACACGGAAAAATGGCCCAGAAATTGCATGCAATATTTGCCCACTTCAGCTGTTTTCGTTGACGCGTATCGGCTACCATATTTGTGGTCAATGGTATATGAGCTCATATACCATTGCCTGTTAACCAATTAAAACTCAGGAATTGCAATATACCATTGCTAGTTTTTAATAATTTACTATACTAATCCATTTTAATAAAAACTAGCAATGGTATATTGCAATTCCTGCGTTTTGATTGGTTAACAGGCAATGGTATATGAGCTCATATTAGTCATATACCACTGACCACAAATTTGGTAGCCAAAACGCGTAAACGAAAACAGCTGGGGAGCTCAAATATTGCAGTTCTATAGGCGCTTTTAATAAAACAATTATTTCACTCGCGCTTGTTGGATATGAGATCGTTATTAGCGCCCTGTTATAGCCAACGAGACGCGTAGCGCCGAGTTGGCTATCTACCATCTCATATCCAACGCTCGCTTGTGGAATAATTGTTAAACAGTGGATAGCGCTTTTGGCGCGCGCTGATTGGCTACTCAAACGCAGAATATCCTTTGCTATTTACCTCCGTGCAACGCGCGCGAGAAAATTGTAATCTCTTGAAGGCTAAAAACTAGTCAAAAATCATTCTTTCGGGCTGTTATGTCACTGTTTTAGTATGTACTAAAACAACTATTCACCTCAATGAATACCGAGCCGAGAAGCGGCGAGGTAAATATCCACCACTAGCCTCCTTCACTTTTATTTGAGCCCCCAAGCTATTTTCGTTGACGCGTATCGGCTACCAAATTTGTGATCAATGGTATATGAGCTCATATACCATTGCCTGGTAGCCAATCAAAACTCAGGAATTGTACTTTGGCCGCTTATTCACTAGAATGAAAACATTGTAAGCTCCAGTAAAAATTAAATAAATGGGGAGCTCCGCTTTTAGGCTTGCCTAAATCTATACATTATACCATTGCTAGTTTATTTTATTTTAGGCTTATGGAATGTAGCCGATGAGAACTACAAGACATCAAAGTCACAAGCTTGATTACCAATCAGGAACTGAAGAGAAATGAAGTAGTGTCCTTTATTCCATTTTTCCTGTTCTCAAATATCTATTATTCCCTTCTGATTCCAGTCAAGAAAAAAATACATTTTTTTAGAGAAAGGTCGCTGGTTACGGCCAAAGGAAACATCGCTTCCGTAATTCAGTTATTTCCGAAAACCAGGGCTATTATTCTGTTATTCCACCGCAATTTTAGTTGTTTTCATTCCATTATTCCTCTTCAGCCCCCGACCTAATATGAAGTCAAGAAAGTAATGGTTTTTAATAATTCACATGTAATTGCTTTGCAAATAAACGTTAAAATTCGATTTATTGCAGTTGATCCTCTTTAAAAAATACAAACACCAAAGGGACAGAGGAGAGTGTCCGTATTAAATCGAGGTGTCCGTATTCGGTTATACAGAGGTAGAGACCATATGTTTTTTTCGATCTCTGTTGGACCAGGTGAACTGTCGGTGATAGGTCGTAGTAAGGAGGTGTCCGTATTATAGAGTTGTCTGTAAGGAGAATGGACTCTCAAGGGGTGCTCGCTTAACCCTATCCAGACCGGGGGGGGGGGGGGGCGGAAAGTGCCCGCACTGACTTTGAACGCTTATAACCTTTTTGATCAGCCCAAATGACGTATACCAAATGATAGATTTTCGAACATACTATATATCCTTTAAGTTTCATTGTGATTGCTTAAATATTCTGGAAGTTACGGAGGGGGTGGGGACGGAATCCGCCCCCCACCCGGTTTGAAAAGATCCAAAAAAAGCCCGGTCTGAATAGGGTTAAAGATTTTTTGGTCTCACTTAGGGTGTTCAACAGACAGAAACGCCAATATTTTTAATTTATATTTATTTTTACTCTCCTTTAATAGGGCTTTTAAACCGGCCTTAAGAGTCCTCCTGGGCCCGATGAGGATAAGTAGGGCTTTTAAAAACCCGTGATTTTGTAACACGTCCGGCTGCAACGCAGGCTACCGTGTTTGGGAGTGCGCCAAGGATTGTAACGATGTGACTAAAAAGTAAATAAATAAATAAATGAAATAAATAAATGGCTATATTAGAGAGGATGCCACATCAGCGCTAGCTGGTTTTCATACGGGTCAACACTCAAGTATGTGATAACATGATTAACAGGTCTTTACATAGATTTGCTCCAAGTCTTTTTTTTTTTCTTTGCAGTGTCGATAGAATTACTTGAATATGTTGCTTACAGAAAAGTTATATAAAATCGCGTCAAAAACCGTGCGTGGCAGCGCGCAAAGCGCAATAAATTCCACGAATGGCTCGGAATGATTCTGGCTGACGTTTTTAACTGCGAAAAAATCATTTCCACTTATACTGGTTTATTTCAACTTGCTGACGTCAGTGTCGTAGAAGGCCTGCGCTGCAGTTTGACGCGTGGCGTCTGTAAAAGTTGCGATTTTCTACCTTCACGGCTTTAACAAATCCAAATCTCTCGACCCCGCAACTTACAGCTGCGTTCACAATATAAATATCTACTTCGGTCACAGACGGCTGAAAATAAATCGTGTACCGACAACCTTGGCAAGATTTGTAATGAAGAAACCCGGCTAAAAAGCAGGCGCGTCTCGCGAGCAGAAGCCGGCCTCGTCCCCAGGCGCCGATCGGCCGGACGGTTGAGGCGGTAAGGCGGGAAAACAGGGAGCACGGGGATTGATGGTTAGGAAGCGAACCGCATCAGGCCCACAACGCCAAGCAAACCGTCCACGTCTAGACTGCATACTCCAGGTGCTCGTTTGATTCGCAGAAGACCGCTGAATACGGAGTGCACGTGCGGGCTGAAAGCAACATGACGGCAATGACGGCTGATCTTCTGCAGCGCGCTAATTTTGATATGTGACGTCACCGGTGGATTTTGACACCGGTGACGCCAAAGAGATCTCGCGCACTGACTGAGCGCGGATTCTGCTCTGCCTCGTCCCCAGGTGTTCTTCTCTTTGGTCGTGCGCGGTTCGCTTGGCGTTGTGGGAATTGAAGGCATTGATCCTGCGTGAAAATATGGCTGAAAAGGACGATAAGAACGGCATGTACCTTTGGTCTGTTCCACTTCGTTGCAAGCTGATTTTAATGGCCATATATTAATAATTACCCCCTCTTACATTTCTTCGTTCCCGGGACGCATTATATCAAAATTCTACACCACGCTGTAACGTTGCATAAGAATAAACAAGCATTGAAAACAAAACTTCTCCAAAAAATCGGCACCAAAATTTAAATAGATATAGTCCGTTGCAGTGAAATTATACCTTCAGAATGTATTTGCGAACCCTTATATTAAGCCTCTTATTTATCCAAGAAACTGTGGATGGAGCCACTGTTGCTCTTCCGAAAGTGAAACTAAATTTTGCACGGAAAAGTTTTAATTTCTCCGGTGGTTCTATTTTTAACTCTTTACCTTTGAAAACTAGACAGTCTAACAGTGGGGTTTTATTTAGGCAGTCAAGCTGATCTTGTGCGCATTGTGACCAGTGTCAACGTAATTATTTCCTAAGGCAACGTAGAATTTCTAAAAGTGCTATCCAGTGTTATTCCTCCTCGTGCATTTGTCCAATACGTTGGTTTTGTAACTCGACTAAACGTCGAAGGCCGACTTGTCTGCCCCCCGAACCTAAACTGCGATCTGATCTCATGAGGTTGCCCCTGGTTGCTCTCGAGTTAGTATACTGATCACCGATCGATAACCTTATAATATGCCGGCCACGCAAGAGCATTTATAGAGGTGACTTTTGCCATAACTTCAATCTTTGCCATTTTTGCAGGGAAGTTAATTTAATTTTTAAAGTATTCATAATAGTCTGTGAGGAATCGGCTAGACTACATTTCCGGCTCCGACCGAAGACCAACATTTTGAAGTTTGACCTGTCTAGATCCTTTGTCAATCTCGCGTCGGCTTTATGTAGCAAAAATAATCAGTTTTCAGGCTTGCTCTTCTTAAGGAGATTATATGCAGTAATAGCAATTATACGGATCGCCTAGACTAAGAGGAAACAGACATCTTGACTCGCGAGGCGGGAGAGAGAGATGCCGCGCGAGTACTACACGAAAGCGCTCTGAAATGTACTGGTTCATTGTAAATTCTCCAAACTGATTGACATCGGTTTGTTTGATGATAGTTCGGAGAATTTAGTGGTACGCCACTAGAATGCTAGCCTGCTAATAGAGTGCCGCCTAGTTGTTCATTTTCTTTATATTCTTTCAGTTACATGTGTGTGAAACTGTGTTGGGTGTAGCAACGGCGTTTACTAAACTAGCCAAATGTTCGATGCTAGTGATAGCTTGATGAATGGTACCTGGAATACATATGTATGGTGTACAGGGCAGAAGACTTGAACTAAACCATAATCTAAGAATATTCACAAGAATATTTTCAGCCTAACATGTACATCGACAGAAAAATAAGAATATTCAGCCCAAGGCCGAAAAGCAATATTCTTATAAAAAGAAAAGAGTGTATGCAAAGATGATATATAGGTAAAATTGCATACCTGGTAGTTATCGAGTGCTGCCTTTTAATTGGCAGAGTGCTCAAAGGGCTAGTAGAAGTTAAACACATTTAAGAACACCACTCGAATGCATTGCGTAACTTCCGGTTGCTATTTAACCGTCCAGCCTAATCATGTTCAAAACCCTTAAAGTCCAACATGTCCATAAAAAAAACTTTCTAATTCATAATAACTGTCATAATTCTAATGTTTTGATCCGCTCTCAGGGGGAATTTTTTTTTAAACTTTCAAAACAACAGGATGTATTGAGGGTGGTTAAATTTTATGACTTCCGTGTAGGAGAGCTACAAAATAAAATTAAACTTAAATACTTTGCAACGAATGAAATCACTTCATATGTCAAACGTTTTCGTTAACTTTACTATAACTTTAATTAAGAGGGGTTTGCTCTACGGACCGACTAAGGTATGCAAGATAGCTAAGACCGATTTTCCCAAACTTTGCCAGAATAAAAGCCTCGGTAAACTAGTTCTAAAAATATAAGTTTCGTGTCGCTAAGAATTTTTTTGATTTTTTAGTAGAATTTTTAATATTTTGCCGTTGACGGCACGCTAAATCAACGCCGAAATAGCGACTTTTGTGAAAGCTGTTATTCACATATTAAAAGCGTCCTAGAAAAAAATTACCAAGAAACTTAAAACCTTTCATTTCCTCTGTCTATAAGTGGTGTTCAAATTATGTGGAACAAAAACTGGAATTTTTAACGGAATTTTTAAGTTTATACATTTTGACAGTCGTAGCAACAGCCGAATTTTGCCTAAATTCACGGGTCAAAAAATCACTCTGGTACACGACTTTACCCTTCAAGACTATACGCCATAGAAATAGAAATTTCCTATCTACAGTTTCCACGAAAAAAAAATTGGGATAAACGAAACGACGAATTTTGAGAGCGTTTTGAAAATAGGTCACTCGAGTCATATGAGTGACCTTTTGACCTTCCGTGTCAATAACAACAACTAACGGAAGGTCTTCAAATGTTACGTTTCTTCGTTAAAAGACGTGTAATTTCCACTTTGTTGCATACTTTTAAATAAAAGGAAACCATGTTTTTGTGGTGGAATTGCGTATTTGCTATGTTGGCGAATTTGTTCGAAACTTTCGCGAGAGTTTTGAAACGCGAGCTTATCTTCTGCTTTGAGCGGTTCCGGTACGTTGATTGCCAAATTATACATTCAAATCTGCTTTCAACGAGAATGTGGCATCTACAACGAAGTAAATGCCAAATCACTGAGCAATAAAGAAATATTTCTTACCTTTATGATTTTTCCTAGTCCAGAAACCACATTATTCGTACCAAAATACGGAGCGAAATGCTTCTTCATGTCTTCTTGTCGCACGCGATCATGTTTCAATGTAACGTCCATGTTAACGATTAACTTGGCAAAACCGCATACCGATTCAACAGGAAGTACAGTTCACTGAGGCTTTCTTGGTAGTGCAGCAGCGCATTTCCCCGATCTTACTTTGACATCTCAAATACTCGACGCTGTCAGCTGAGTTCTGAGATGTGATGTGAATGTGCAAAGCTAGACTGGATAACTCCAATTCACCCCGGAAGTGGCGCGGCCACGAAGCAAATTTTCAACTACCGATTATACTTGCTGTCACTCCAGTGCAGTTCATTTTGACAGAAACGACTGTGCCGGCTTTTGCTTATGACCGCGTGTGAATATGGACAGATTGCAGGGGGAGAATGTGGTCGTAGTGTGAACAATGCGGCAAATTTGAATAGTGTCGTCATTGCTAAATGTACCAAAGATATACAAGGGCATCTACGTGCGTACGACGTTCGAGACGCTTCTATAGACTCGGAGCCAAAGCTATTACTAGAGGCCCTGCCAGGCCAGCCAGGGTAAATTCCGACAAGCGACATGGCCCAAAAAGTAGCGACAGCATACTATTTAAATTGTGACAAACAACAACCTTTATGGAAAAACTTAAATTCCGACAAGGAAAAGCAATTTTCCTTCAACTTAATTACGGACAGCGACATGACGAGCAATAAAACAGCGACACAGAACATTTTTTAATTTAGTCCGGACATGGTATCCACCGTGCTAAATTACATCTTACGGAAATTATATCGCTGGTGTTGTCAAAATTTGCTGACGCCACACCCGGGAAAAACAGAATATATGCTGCCATACCGAGGATCATTTACTGGCCCTTTACAAAGCATTAAGCTTGGGGAAAATAACATCAGGCAAGTTACTTCAGCAAGGTGTCTAGGTATCCAAATAGACAGTGCACTCAAATGGAACATTCATGTCAAAGAACTGTGTAAACGTTTCACCCAGAAACTGAACCTTTTGAGATCATTGTATTTTTTGCCAATTCCTGCGAGAGTAGACTTTTATTTTAAAGTAATTTTACCATCTGTAATGTACGGTATGATAGTCTGGGGGTCGTGTGGCTCAACACTTTTTAGTGACTTAGAAAAAATCCATGTGCGTGCCGCCAAGATAATTTTCGGCTTAGACTGGTTCACCCCTTCAGAAGACGTACTGCGTCAAGCAAAGTGGATACCATTGAGGCAAATGTACATCCGCAGGGTACTTTGTTTTGTCTTCAAATGTGTATCTGGAGGTGCTCCGGTCCAATTACAACACTTGTGGACGGAGCAGAAGACTAATTACAATCTTAGAAGGAAAAATTGCTTGTCAGTACCAAGACCAAAGACTGACTTTCTCAAAAAGTCAATTACTTATGAAGGGGCCACATTATGGAATTCTTTGAATAACGAGGCCCGCCTTAAAGAATCGTTATCGCTGTGATATTGCAGTATCTAATTATAAAGAATCGTTGGCAAGTTTCAAGGGTGCTTTGAAAGTATTAGGGATTTAGAGGCTGTGTATTTTCGTTTGTTTGGAATGCTTAGTTTGTAGTCTTTATTTGTTATTTAAGGGTTTAGTTAGCTTCAATAGTAATTTGTAAACACGACCACATCAGCTATGCTGCAAAACATTTATCGTGTATAAATAAAAGCTTTTATTATTATTATTGTTTATTATTAGACAAGCGACACGGGACCCCCCCCCCCCCTCCCCTGGCAGGGCCTCTTATTAGCACGAGCAGGTATGTTGTAGTTGTACGGATATGTTAGTAACTAATAATTACCCGCTTAGTTTGTTGATTGACGAGTAACGAGACCCGCTTAGTTTGTTGATTGACCCAAGACATGTATGATTCTCGTGAACCTGACTTAAATTTAAAACAAAAAAGTGAATACGAAGCAGGTGAAGGCACAGTAATAATTAATAATTACCAATTAGCATAACATTTCTACTGATCTTTACTTTTATGTAAGATAAAGTAAGGTCTGCATACAAAAATAGTGGACCATAAATTACACCCGGAGCTTATCTTGGTTCCCGTGGCATGGGTAGCCTAGGATGGTAGTCCAACAGAGGGTTATCCCATCATTAACTCGCCGTTACCCAAGGTAGAGAGAGGTACTGCGACAGTTAAGTGTCCTGCCCAAGAAAACAACAGTGACCCCGGTAAGGGCTCGAACTTGGAGCGCTCGGTTCGGAGCTACTAACCGTTGGGTCACCGCGCCTGACAGGTGCATAGCGACTTTTAAACGTGGAATTGAAGCGTGACGAAAGTGGACAGGTATGTTTCTAGTACCCAGTTTCCTTTTGGTTTAGCTCAAAAAAGAAGAGAAATAGCTTACTTGGACTGAGTGAAAGGATACAACATATGAATGCAGTAATGTGTCATCAATCCTTTATCGAAACATATCAACGAAATAAAAAAGCCAATAAAAGATTTCGTGTCATATACACTTTAAGCTTAGGGTATAAAATTATGCGGGATTTAGTGTATTTTAATACTTAACCATGACATTCCTTTTTTATAGTTCCTGATATTCTGAAGAGTTTCCGATTTGACTGCCAGTTCTCTCCTGGTGGCTTCTTCCGCGCTTCGCAAGAAAATTCAAAGAAGCCATGCCTTGATGAAACGTTTGAAGAACAAGAAAACAACAGTGATGCTGTGGAAGATTCCAGCGTTCTGTTTTCCTGCCCAAATGAGGGTTGTGTAAAGGTTTATCAGAGGTATTCAAGTCTGGAGAAGCATATGTCGTTTGGCAAATGCAAGATGTTGCCAGAAAAAGAGACATTACTTGACAAAGCAAAGAATTCATACCACATACTCCTTCAAGAAGATGTCAGTTCCGCAAAAGCACTAGAAACAACTGAAGTTGAGGCGACGGAGGGAGCACGCTTACCCGAGGGTTGGGCCTTGAAAACAGCCAAAAAGCCCAAACGATTTAGTGAAGCTCAAAGAAAGTACTTAGAGGACAAGTTCAACCTTGGGCAGGAAACTGGTCACAGACAAAACCCTGAGCAAGTTTCTAAAGATACGCGATTTGCAAAGAAAGCAGACGGGTCGAGGTTGTTCTCCACAGACGAATTCCTAACTGCACAGCAGATACGGTCGTTCTTTTCAAGAACGGCAGCTAAGTTGCGCAACGCTGTGGCAACTACCGACGAAGATATTAGAGCTGTGGAAGTAGAGCAAGAGTTTTGCGATGCCCGCCAGGTTGTACTGGATGACGTGCAGCTATGACATCCCATCGTTTATGACAACTTAAACCTGTGTGACATGCACAAGAAGAAGAGAATGAAAGCATTGATTATAGCTATGCTCAAGACTCTTTGCGAGTTCTTTGGCGTTTCCACCGACGGATTCATCGCAACCCGCAAAGCGGAGTTTCTTTTCTCCTTAGAGGAGATTGTAAAGGGGTGCAGCTGTTGTAGCAAATAAGACAGCAGTCATGTTGAGGTCTGTTTTCCTTTAAATTAGAAAGCCTGTTTTCTAAGATTGCTTAGTGTATAGTTTGTTGGCTTAGGCCGGGTGAAATTGTGAAGGGGTGTATAGATTGTGGACTAAGAGGAGATTTTAAATGGGGGTGGCTCTGAGTAGAGATTAAGACACCTGTCAAATTGTCATCTGTTATCACTTGAATTGTATAGCTTGTTCACTAAAGGTAGTTTGTAAAGGATCATGTCTCTAATTAGAGAGTAAGACACCTTTCAAATTGTCATCTGCTATCATTTGAATTGTTATAGCTTGTTCGCTCGCTAAGGGTAGTTTGTAAAGGGGTGTAGCTTTAAGAAGAGAGTAAGACACCTGTTAAATTGTCATCTACTATCTCTTAAATTATAGCTTGTTCGCTAAAGGGTAGAAGGGGTGTGGTTCTAAGTAGAGAGTAAGGCACCTGTCAAATTGTCATCTGCTTTCACTTGAATTGTTATAGCTTGTTCGTTAAGGGTAGTTTGTAAAGGGGTGTGGCTCTTAGTTGAGAGTAAGACACCTGCAAATTGTCATCTGCTATCACATGAATTGTATAGCTTGTTCGCCAAAGGGTAGTTTGTAAAGGGCGTGGCTCTAAGTAGAAAGTAAGACACCTGTCAAATTGTAATTTTTTGTCATTGAACTGTATAGGTTGTTGGCTTAGGGGATTGTAAAGGGGGTGTGGCTCTTAGTAGGGAGTAAGACACATGTCATATTGTCATCTGAATACAATTGGCTAGCTTTTTGGAGAAGTAGCTGGTTGGTTTAAGAAAATTTTAAAGGGTAGTGCCTGTAAGTAGAGGCTTAGACATTTGCCACATCTGTTTTCCACTTGAATTGTACAGCTTGGTGACCATGTGGTATAAACCAAACAATAAAGATATTTCATTGTGAATTTATAGTAAATGCACGTACAACGTATGACGGTATGTTTTATACCGCAGTTTCTTAGAGCTGAAAAATGTCGCCTGGACGATGGAATTTGCCTGTAAAGTTTAACATAATTCAATAAGAACGTCAAAAAAATAAATATACTAAAAACACATATACCTATACATTTGCTTACAAACTATATTTTCACTTACCATTTAATGAAGTCGATTAATGAAGCAACTTTTACTGTGCTCAAAATGCTCACGAAGTTTTTGCTTTTGTGTATAATATATTTTTTAATTGATTAGGGACGGACCATTATTTTTTTGGAGGGGGGGATGAAAAATATAGAAAAAATATATTTTGCAGGGCCTGGAAAGACAAAACAAATGTATAACAAAAAATAGTAAGAATTTCGAAAATAAATGTTTGCAGAGGTACATAAACTAAAAAAAAAAAGTTTGCAGAGGAAAATTTTTTAACCCCCCCCCCCCCCCCCTCCAAGAAAATAATGGTCCGTCCCTTAGCAACCTTTACGTACAGCTGGGTAGCCTGTGGCTTTACTTTACAAATCGTTAACATTCCTAAAAGACAAGCAAAAGATCGCTTCTGTTGACCGAGATCGAGCTAGAGCGTCGAGAATTTAAGATGCCCAATTCAATTCAAGTAACACCGGGAAAACGCGCTGCTGCACTACGAAGAAAGCCTCAGTGAACTGTACTTCCTGTTGAATTATGCGGTTTTGCCAAGTTAATCGTTAACATGCATGGACGTTACATTGAAACATGATCGCGTGCGACAAGAAGACATGAAGAAGCATTTCGCTCCGTATTTTGGTACGAATAATGTGGTTTCTGGACTAGGAAAAATCATAAAGGTAAGAAATATTTCTTTATTGCTCAGTGATTTGGCATTTACTTCGTTGTAGATGCCACATTCTCGTTGAAAGCAGATTTGAATGTATAATTTGGCAATCAACGTACCGGAACCGCTCAAAGCAGAAGATAAGCTCGCATTTCAAAACTCTCGCGAAAGTTTCGAACAAATTCGCCAACATAGCAAATACGCAATTCCACCACAAAAACCTGGTTTCCTTTAATTTAAAAGCATGCAACAAAGTGGAAATTACACGTCTTTTAACGAAGAAACGTAACATTTGAAGACCTTCCGTTAGTTGTTGTTATTGACACGGAAGGTCAAAAGGTCACTCATATGACTCGAGTGACCTATTTTCAAAACGCTCTCAAAATTCGTCGTTTCGTTTATCCCAATTTTTTTTTCGTGGAAACTGTAGATGGGAAATTTCTCTTTCTACGGCGTATAGTCTTGAAGGGTAAAGTCGTGTACCAGAGTGATTTTTTGACCCGTGAATTTAGGCAAAATTCGGCTGTTGCTACGACTGTCAAAATGTATAAACTTAAAAATTCCGTTAAAAATTCCAGTTTTTGTTCCACATAATTTTGACACCACTTATAGGTAGAGGAAATGAAAGGTTTTAAGTTCCTTGGTAATTATTTTCTAGGACGCTTTCAATATATGAACAACAGCTTCCACAAAAGTCGCTATTTCGGCGTTGATTTAGCGTGCCGCCACGGGCAAAATATTAAAAATTCTACTAAAAAATCAAAAAAATTCTTAACGACCCGAAACTTATATTTTTAGAACTAGTTTACCGAGGCCTTTATTCTGGCAAAGTGTGGGAAAATCGGTCTTTGCTATTTTGCATACCCTTAGTCGGTCCGTAGAGCAAACCCCTCTTAAACATTTCCAACAATAACTTTGTTTTCATCAACTGGTCTGTGTCACCAAAATACACTTTATGAATACGCTTATTTACAAATTAATAATACACTAGACATACTATATACATAAAGAAGTTTACAAATATCACTTACTCTCGTTTGAAATAGACAATATAAGGCGGAAAGCTCTCTAATTAAACGACTGAAAGTAGGTATTTTTAGAAATGTTTCATTTTTTTAGCTGAAAACGCAACGGAAAAAAGCAATAGCTAGCCGTATGAAATATCACACAACTTTCCGCTTTATACAGCAATTGTTAAAATTGCTGTATGTCTTAAGTACGTCTACTAAATCGGTTAATATCGGTGATTCGTGACGAGACTAATATGCTCGCATAAGTGCGATTTGTCTTGGCCTGTGTTTAGAATCGAAAACGCTATAACCTGACAAATATTTATTTCCATCACATTCCTTTTTACCATATTCCAAGTTAATCAGGTGAAATATGGAATTGAAAACTGATTAAAATGTTCTTTATACAATGCGTGTTTCACTTCGAAACACTTAATTGACAACGACAAAATTAAAATTCAAAACACGCGATCCGTCAAAAGTGTGCACGCACAATTAATTATGATGTATGCCCGCATACAACAAGTAAATATTGATCTTGGTTAACTGCTCAAAATATATAGATATTGCCATGAAGAACAATTTAAGGGCTACTTCAGTTAAGTAATGATACCTCTATGTTCGTTTGATGTGCTAGCGACGGTGATCCGGTCATATTTATATGTGCGCTATGAGTTTAAGTACGGCGTGTTTCTTAGCCCTTCTCCGTGTTCACAAGAATTACAAGAACAGAGTCTTTCGTGAATACCTTGATCGTCTTTGCCAGTTCGTAAATATCGACATCTTCGGAGTTCTTCGTACGTAGTCGGTCTGTTTTTCGGATCCGACAGCGAGCGGTCTCTCCGTAGAAATTCCATTGGATCTTTTCCCGCAAGGCTCGATGATCTAGTACGCTGCGGGCCGATATTCCATGACTGTAACACTTCGTTAATGGTGACTTTAGGCAATGCCATTTCTTGAACCCTGTCCTCTACACTCGCCCCTCGCGGCGATTTGTCATTTTTCTTTCGCGCGGAAGAGACACTCGGGGAGACTTTGCCAGGACTTCTCGTTCGGTCCACTGGAGTTGAAATCTTGTTTCCTAACCCTTTAGCTTGCGTCCCGCCACGACTCATACCTCTCTTTGGATCATTCGTAGAAGACTCTTCGCTTATCTGTTCCAACAAGGAACGCGGTGAAAGTCGCCAAGCGCGCGCCTCGCGACTACTGTTCTCAGCTATGTGCAAAAGAGGTTGATTGTGACTTTGATCGACATGAGGCAAGGAATCAGGTCTTGATTTCTTCTCCTCTGGTTTAGCAGCTGTGGATTTGCTTATTTCTTTGCCGATGACATCATGCCTTGGCAACGTTTCTTTTGGTGTCAACTTAGAGGAGCGTAATTCGTGAACTGTAGAGCCAACCTTGTCAGGTTTTAACGTAACGCCCGATTTTTTGTCGCGCGAAGTTCTCACACTAGAAAAAGACTGTTTTTCGCTCTGATTTTTCCCTCTTAAAGACCCAGTTTCCCTATCTCTCCTTATTTTCGTTCTGCTGCCAGACATGTTCCCTGAAATCATCGAGACGTGTTCCAGTACATGCGTCGTGTTTTCTCGTGCGGGAAGCTTGCGTGTTGTGGTGGTGACGTGCTTGTTGCAATCATAATACTGATCTCTGTTTTCTTTGTTTGACACGAAGTGATCCATGTAAAACTGACCCGGGTCAATTTGCCGGTTATTTGGTTTCACGCGAGACAAAACAGCTGTTTTGACGGTGCGTAGAGATCCCAACACTGTAGCGGTACTGGTCTTTGCATCGCCTTGGAAAAGTTCTTCGAGTGGACCCGCTGATGTTTTCTTTCTCATCGGCGGAAAAAATATAGTTTCAACGTTGGTTTCCAGTGGTGATGTTAGAGAAATCAGTGGCGGTATCAATGCATTCTCGTAGCTGATGCTCATCTTTACAACAGATTAATTCAAGCGGCACTGTGCTGAAACAATAATAAACACAGTGTGAGCGATGGCAATCTCGCAAATTAAAAACAACAAAAAGTGTGCGAAGGGCCTCTCTTCGATTTGAAACTCTGGATTCTCGGTTAAGGGCGGAGAGCTTGTTTCGTCTGATTGATTTTTTCAAGATTACAGTTTATAGGGTATTGCTGTTTGTTTTATTTTTAGAGGAAATGATCTCAAGATCTAAAAATTCATATATCAGCACTTTCTCGAACGTTTCCGCCACCTTTTTAGGTCGCAGCACGCAACAAAGTGTCAACACTATGTTAATTTTTTCAACGTCATAAGGAGTCGCCCAAATTCAAAGAAAAATCCAAATATTGACATTATACTTGTAGTCAACACACGATTCAAGAAAAAGATAAAGTAAAAACTTTAATAACAACGCATCAAGCAATTCAAATGGAGTTTCAACATAAGCATTAAATTTCGCAAACCTGAGAGCAACTACCTCCGGATCAAAGTCGTTAATTTCTCACTGTCAACTTGACACTGAATCTAAAACGTCGCTAAAACATCTGCAAATGTCACTTGTACGTATAATTTAAACTGTGTCGCTTTTTTACCCTAAGTTTGGTTTTCCCTGAGGCTAAGTACCTGAAATAATTTTATAATTCCTATCGTTTTGACTCTTCAACGTTGTACTTTCGACGCGCTGGTTTCCGTGTTCAAAATCTTAATATTTTTTTTTCACCCTTGCAAATTCAACTAGTAGCTGCTAATGAACGGAAAGAAAGCCTTTTTAACTAGTAGTAGTCTTTGAACAGGCAAAACGAAAGTGTGGAGAACGCGTTTCTAAACTTGAACAGGAGGTACATGTATCTCGTAGTCTAATCATGTAACGATTTGACCTAAAATAGCGTATTACTACTGAACAGACAAAATAGAAGTGGAAAACTTGTATTAACTTTTAAAACTTACTTTTTCGCGTCTTTAAGAGCCTCAAGACTCAATAATTCTTGTTTTATCTGCTTTTTTTTTCGCAAGGGCGATCCCACATTACCTGAGCTGAACTCGGCACACGCTCGCAAAGTTTAAATGAACAACTTTGTTCGCTTGATCACTAGAGCATTAATCTTGTTCGATAGAATATTATATGGGCGGCATCCACAGGACGGGAACCGGCAAATTAATAAAAATCGTTTTGTTGGCAAGCAAAACATACAAAGCGGCATTTCTTTGTTCTAGCGGCTCGTGGGTAAACAAAAGAAAGCCGCTGAGTGGATGATCACTGATTTCACTTCTTTGTGGGCGGAAACGGTTTGGCCCTTGTAACCAATAGAAAAGTAAATACCGCAACTGCGACGTGACTGATAAACAGCATGAGAAATAGGGACGTGAGGAAACAGATTTTAGATAAATGATGAAGACGGCGCAAGCCATGTGGACCTGACGAGAAGTCAGGACTTCTTTTTTCTCATTAGTCCGTCGAGTATGAAGCTAAAACATATCGCTAGTGGAAAATGGTCGTAGAGCCGTCCCACTATTTTCTTAGTTCGTCGATTTTCCAATCATATCGGGCTCTTTTTCGCTTCACACTCGACGGTAGTCTCCAAGCAAAAGAGCAGCCTAAAATCTGTGCATTGACTGTTTACTAAAATAGTACGCTAACCTTCTGAATGAAAGTTGAAGATGTTTATTCGGGGCATGCCATAGGCCGACTACAGCTGACAGTACACGTGTGCGCTTCAAGGATAGAGATAACTGCGTGAAGAGATGGGAGAGAGTAAAATTAATATAAACAGAGGGCATGTTAAATTGAAGTCAAGGACAAAAAGAAAATAGTTTATAAGTTATTTTTATGGTATCGCAAATTTGCATTATCTTTGGAATGAGAAGAGCTAAAAATCATGACACAGATTAAGAGCGCTCGCTGGCGACCAGGGTGAAAGCGCGCTCGAAGTTTCGCTTGACTGCGGGCTTTCAACGGTTTTTTTGGTAAGTTTTCAGTTGTCCCTAAGCCTGGATAAGCTCAGCTCACCTTAGAACAAATGGGCCGTAAGTATTTACTATGTACCAGTGGAGAAATACTGTAAAATTTCGAAAATAAGACCCCCCCAAAAAAAGATTCTCGCCCCCTACCTTCCTCCCCCCACCAAAAAAAAAAAAAGAAAGATGCCTCCCAAATCTCACACGCAAAAATCCTTTCCTGAAAAAAAAAAAAAGGATATCAACTTTCACTATTGTAGAACTTGTTTTGTATTTTACGTTGTCAGGGAGCTAGCTAGCCCTGTTTGTTTATAACGACCGTAGGACTTTTGGGTTTTTTTTTTATATATCTTAATGTTTAGAGAGTTTTGCCACTGTGTTTTCTTGTATGCACCAAAAAATTTCACACAAGGTTTCCTGTCAAAACATCCAAAGATTTTTAAAACCCAAATTTCACTCCGAAAATAATATAAGTTCCCCTGTATACGAACCCTCCACGAAAAAAGACCCACCTGAAATGTAAGCACAGGCCTTTCTTCGGAAATTCACGGTATAAGAATTCGCCCCGCTTGAACAACTCGGTCAAGCAGATTGCTGAAACAAAATGGCGGCTGCGCAGTTATGAAATCTGAAATGAAATTATGAAATGCAATCGCCTAATGCTTTGTGATGGCCATGCTAACGTATTGTGGTTTTTACAAACAACTTAAATTGCAAGGCTGGTACCACGGAAATGAAGATAGGCAAGCTTTTTAATGGCCAATATTTCGACTAGCAGCACCATGTAATTTTACAAACAGTGCCAGAGTAGGAGAGAAAAAAATCTGCCTATTTACAAACGTTCCTTACAATAAACGTAAGCATCTCATTTTTATATATTTTTTTCAGGATGTACCAGAAATTAGGCTTTTATAGATTGTGCTAGCATAATTTTTGGCATAATTGGAGCTAAAAAGCATAATTTGTAAAACGAGCACTGCCACGGCATAATTAGCAATTTTTAGCACTTTTTGGAGCATAAATTCATAAAATGTAGTAAATATGGTGTACTTTCTACAGAAATAAATGAAATTTAGGTAGTTTGTTCTTGCAATGCGTGTTTTAGCTATACAATTGTGATTGTTAAGTCGTTGGAGGCATTTTACAAACGGTTTAGAGATGCGAGCAGCTAATTTGGACAGCTGACGGCCGTGATAAACTGCCATAAACACAAATAAATTTACAACAACAGTTTATTTAAAAAACATCATAATTTGGTGTCGTTATTGCGCACCTCTATGTATAGAATCTACGTCATTTTGTGAGCATAATTTCGGAAATCAGAAGCATAATTTGGGAATTCTGGCATAATTTTTGCATAATTTGGCAAAATTTTGAGCACTGCTAGTAGCATAATATGCCACTTTTAGGAGCACAATCTATAAAAGCCTACCAGAAATGTCTCACGAGTATATAGTATTTACATGGCTGAATACTTATTGATATCAACAAATATTTCAACACTGCTTACTCCTAATGAGAGTTTTTCTTCTTCTTTAACACACCATCTCTAATGTATCTACAATTTTTCACCGCTTCCATATTTGTTTTAGTGTGTTCAGAATTCGGGTTCACCAAACTGGACACCACATTCCAGTGCCTGCTATCGGTTTGCCAGCTTTTCATCACTTCTTCCATCGAGATATGCGGTAACCGCTCATTAAATTTGTCCAGTTCTTTCTCCGCTTGTTCAATTATATTCTGAGACGAAGCTTGCAAATCATTTCTGGCTTTAGCCCTTATTGACAGGCGCGGAGCTTGTTTCGCGGCTGCTAAATATATTTTGCGCTCTACTTGGGGAGACACTAGACCCGAGGCTGAGCCATGCATCTCTGAAGATGTCAGCGGTTTGGAAGAGCTTAGTTTGCGCACGCGCTGTGGAGATGACAGACTTGGTCTTCTCGCTTCCGCTTTTTCCTCTTCGGCCACAAGCTTACGAAGATCAGTTTCTGACTTACTCAACGACAGCTTACCGCTGACACCAAGAGAGGACTTCCTCTCCCCTGCCTTTAAATCGCTTCCTCTGCGCGTGCGTGGAGGGTGACTTACTCGTCGTTGCTTTTCTTCCTCGGCTACAATCTTACGTAGATCAGTTTCAGATTTGCTATGATTAAGGTTTGCATTGACACCCAAGTGCGATGGTCTTTCGCCTTGTGGTGGTCTGGGAGAGCTAGCTCTGCGCGCGCGTGGAGGAGAAGCCAGATTTAAACGCTGTGTAACATCCACTGAAGGGTCTATTGACAAAGATTGGTTTTCACTGACACTCATTGGAGCTGATTTAGGATTACGATTGTCAATGATTGAAACAACCCCGGCATCGTTCAATAAAGATAAACTGTTTTCAGAGATCCCAAGAGACTTGTTCGACTCTTTCGTTTGGAAAGCTTCTCCGGTTGGCTTTTCAACACAAGGCGACTGATTTCCGTCACCAAGTCGGTGATCATCGTGAAACATTCGGAAATCTCCGTTCGAGGTTAAATCGGAAGTAGATCGTTTGACTGTGGCAGCCGCAGGTGTAGTTTGCCTTTGCTTTCGAGTTTGCCCTTCGTCTGTATGCGATCGTTTTTTAAATAGTTTGTTCTGTGAGCCGTTTGCCGGGGAATCGACTTTAAATGATAAATCGATTTTCTCTGGCTTCTTTCTGCTGTTCAAGATCTCTGATGAAAGCTTCCTACTGCCCAGTTTTGGCGAGCGGGGAACATTTTGTATCGCCCCTACACTTGTTTTTTGATCATTGTTCTCTTTCGATTTATTTTGAGGCTCATTAGAACTCTCATTGACACCAGAAAGACTGCAAATTGTATATCGTCGTCTCCGCACGGAAGGACTTGAAAGAATGTCTGAATTAAGACGAGAATCTGGGGGCGTGGGTTTTCTCGCGGGCTTTGCTTCAGAACTTTTCACGTCATCTGGACTGGTGGCTTGCCCCTTTGTGTCTGTGCTGTTGTTTTCAGTCTTTGTTTTGTGTGGAGTTTGCGAAGAAACAACAAATCCTTTTGAGCATTTTCTCGGAGTGTTCTTTCTCGGTAATACACCTTCTCTGCTGTTTTCCATCGCTGAGTTTTCCTCCCCGGATGAAGTGGCTTTAGATTTATACGCTTCTTCGTCGTTTCTGCTGTTACCCGAGTACACCGCTCCGTTATCATTGTTTAGCTGTGTCGTTGAATTTCCAATTAGCGGTGCTTCGCTCGCTATAGCGGTTTCTTTCGCTTTCTTGCCAGGTGGATTTTCCAGCTCGTTCAGCATTTTCTCGTTGTAAGGTTCGTCATCGAAGCATGTGACCTGAATCGATGGCATCGACTTCCACATAGCGCCCGCTTTCTTCTTCATTCCACTGTGAATATTCCCTTCAAAATCGCCCATTTGTTCCAAAACCCTGCTAAACTGAGGTGAATTAATCATGACGTTTAAAGCTGGCATTTCGTTTCCGCCGTCTATGTTTTGGCAGCTGAAAGACTCTGTCGTTTCCATGCGGAAAAGTCTCTTTTATCTCTCTGAACTTCGCCCACGGTTTTTTAACTTCGCTTACGTTTGACGCTACTACCTTTCAAGTTTATTTTCGGAAACACAACAAGGTAGTTCATTAAAGCACTCTGCTAACGAGCCACACACAAAAGCTATTGTATGTCTGATCCAAGACAACCGTTACTTTGAATTCATAAACCTTCCAACACAAACATAATTAAAAGGAAAACAAATCAAAGTTTACCATCAAGTGCACGATAAACCGGACTTCGTCTTTCGCAATACCGTATCTAACAGAACTATTTAGGTTTTCTGGTCGATTAGGTAGACTAAGCTCTTTAAAAAGGCCGCTTTATTCTGTTCAGTTAGCCATCGCAAATTGCAGCTTAAAAGTGAAATGATGAAGGCATGATGCGAATACAATTAACTTAATCTCAATGAGCGCAAATCCTTTGTTCTCCAAGTTTTACGTACGCTGTTAAAAATTTGCATTGAACACGGGTGCAGAATAGGCAAAGTTTTAAGGTATCTAAAAAGTTACAAGAAACCAGCCATACATAAGCCAAACAAAAAGTGTCAAATAATCATATCGAGTTAACCTTTCTGGTCAAAACAGTTTCGTTCGATATATATCGGAAACTAGAAACGTGACAGGATAATGACACAGCAAAAAGACTGACGATAAAATAAATGATCTCAAAACAAGGCAGTTCCCAATTAGTTATTGTTTTCGCTCTTTTATTTGCTTGTCAGTTTGAAATAAATTGGCGATAAAAGATCAATTTGATAGCAGTTCCAGATATTGTTGCTCGACAGTTTCTCTACAAAAAAACAAGCTTCCGTTTTTGCTTTTATTGCCTTAAATTAAAAAGTTTATGTATTCCTATCATTGTTTACTCACGTAGTACGGATATCATACGCAAATTACACACAGTTCTGTTATAATTATCAAATAATGGCCATAAGGCGCTCATTGTTTAAAAGAAATGTCCGTTTATATTTTTGGTGTGTTTCCAAGAAAGTCGAAAATATACCCAGACCATGGGAAGAACACAAAAATATTGGTTTGAAGTGCCCGTCTGGCCTCATGCGAAGCTGATATAACGGCCTTAGTTCCGCAGCAAACTTTCGACACCAGTGCGTTCGACCAAAACATAACATGGTATCGCTCCATGACGACATAAGAGGACAATAATCTCGCGTGGGTGGTATTTTGCATCAGTGACGTGAAGTGGTTAAGACGGAATCCACTATGAAGTCGAGTAATATTTATTAAAGTTGGACAAAAATCAATTTCCAGAATAATTTAAATCCTATTGCGTTATTTCCTACCCTTAATAAAAGGTAAAGATGTAGGTAATTATCCGTGATAACACCAACAACAATTTCTTATCAGAGTCTGAGAAAATGAATTTCAAAGTTCACAAGGTATGGGCAAAATCTCACGTGTAGCCATTTTGTAAATTCGTCTTAAGCGATTCAGTGGAATTCAGCGGAACTTCAAAATGGGTTTTCGATGTGTGGTGCATGTTGTTAGAAAAGATTTCTTTTGATAAGATATTTGAAGCAGTAACAAAAAAGTTTGCAATAAGGTGGAAATAATTCTGGTACAACCATTTCTTATCAGAGTCTGAGAAAATGATATTTAAAGTTCACAAGCTATGGGCAAAAGCTTACATCTTTTAAGCGATTCAGTGGAATTCAGCGGAACTTCAAAATGTGTTTTCGATGTGTGGTGTTGTTAGAAAAGATTTCTTTCGATAAGATATTTGAAGCAGTAACACAAAAGCTTGCAATCAGGTATAAATAGTTTTGGTACATAATTTTGTCCAATAACTACTCAAAGTCCTGGCGGATTTCCTCTTAAGTGTTATCACGTAGCCCAGTAGAAAGAGAGAAAAAGAAGAACGCACAAACTGTTTAAAATGTATTTAGTGTCACGAACTGTTTTTGCGACATAGTTTGCGTCTTTTTGTTTGTTCTCCTTTTCCAGTAAAACTGCACCCGGCAAAGTCCAAATCTTTCAAATCTTTCCCGGTGTTGGTTCCATTTCTGTACAACCTCTCGTTTTTAGATTTTTTTGCTAAACATAATTTCATGCCACTGCAGTTGAACCTCGCGTAAGAGGAGGAATCGGTTTAAATGCAGACGACCATACGTAAATTCACTCAAGTGGAAGAGCAGGCCAGCACGAAAGAAAATTACTTCGCACGAGGAGACATAGGGAAAACCACAACGCACTGTTTTTATACCGGACCTCTTTTAACGGAGATAGTTAGGCCCGAGCTAGAAAGGTAGTGGTTGCCCCCTAGCTCTATTTTGGTTAAAGACTAGTAGTCATTATACATTTTCAAGAAATGAGTATTAAACACTGATATTTATTTAAAAAAACGTTTAGTAGATACAGTCATTGAGTGTATAGGTCTGTATAAGCTTTTTTCCCCACAATTCCCCCGTTTTCGTTTTGAAATATATATATATATATCAAAGACCTAAAAGGCATAAATAAAAACAAAAATCAATCAAAGATTACTCTATGGCGGCCATCTTTAAGACAAGGGCACAAATTAACCCCCTTTGAATTATAAATATTCGTATCCCAAATAGCGTGCATGCTATGCAAAACAATTTTGATTTTTCCCCTACTTTTCCATATTCACTAATTTTTTGTCACATTAATGTAGACGCTAAATACGTATAAAGGTTTGGTTCTGAAAAATTGTTCCAAGATTGCTGGTCTCACACAGAAATCTAATGAGCAACAGATTCACACTACTCCCTCCTCATACCTTTTTATAGGAAATTAACGCTTGTGTTAATTAAGGTATTTGAAATTAACGCGACTTAAATTAACGCGAATTGAAGGAAAAATTACTTCCCAATAAAGGAAATTAACGCGAAAGAGGGGTAACATTTCAAAATGAAGGAAATTAACGCGACAAACAAAAAGGAAAAAAAGACTTGTTGAGACAACAGGAGCAAGTTTACTTTAACACAAAGGAAACTGATCACCTTGAGCGCTTTTCACAGTTTTAGTGATCCGGCAGATTTCCACCCTGATGAAATAATGTCTTTTCATATTTGTCAAAGACGGCTGGACTGTATCGAGAAATTGGTTCCAAAATAATGGAAATTAAGGTCAAAGAAATTAGCGCTCCACTTAATTAACGGCGCGGAAATTAACGTTAACAAAAATTAACGCGAATTTTTGAAATTCGCGTTAATTTCATGAAGCGTTAATTTCCCAAACACACGAATAGTGAACAACGCTGTCACGCAATTACAGTCCTCGATGTCACGCTTTGCGTCAATACTTATAGGTCTCCTGAAGTCTGTACTGCATCCATTCCCCTGATGTGATTGGTGGATACTTGTTCGAGCCATCCATGCAAGTGATGAGCGCACTGATATCTGGATCAACAAAAAACGCTAAAGAACGGCGAGGAGAGCGCCGCTTGATTTCGTTTTCAGGTATCAGCACTCGATGAACCTAGGTGAAAAAAAGTGCAGCTAAATGTTAAGTGAAATCGTATCTTTCCGGCGAGTTTCCCTAATGGTCGCGGGTCGCGGGTCGCGGGTCGCGGGTTTCAAGTCGCGTGTCGCGGGTTTTAAATAAGTCGCGGGATTTGAAAAAGTCGCGGGTTTTGAAAAAAGTCGCGTGTTTTTAAAAGTTGCGAGTTTTCGATAGAAACCATTTATTTCTCAGTAAAATTCATTCAAACAAATTAAAACTCGTTTTCTTGGGAACTACGTTACAAAGTAGCCAATTACTTTGCGGGTTAAACAATCAAATTACGAACTTCGGAACAAACTCCCCAACTTTGGTCCGGCTAAACTTCCCAAGTTTGCAAGTTGAGGAGGAACAAGACATGTTGCTCGAAAGTCATGGTCATGTCGGAAATTCAGGTGAAGAAAACATGGCAGCAGCGGTAATGCTCCAGCGATTCCAGTGGCTAGAGTTACAAAATATTTGGTTGAAGTTGAAGAGCCTGACGTCGTTTCGCATGAGCGATCTGCCGATAAATAAATTTTACGTCGGCTGAAATTTGGTCAAATTTAACTTTTTATATACAGCAAATACATACATGTTTTCTTCCGATGGTTTAGCGAAGCAAAACCATTTCTGTCAACATAACTACAGAAGGGTTTTTAAAATCTGCGCCAGTTAAAAATATTTTAAAGAGTTTTTGCCTCAGAATACTAGTAAAATATATTTATCAACCGTACGCGTTCAATCATGAATACTTTGGTTCAACTTCATGATCGCTCGCGCGCAACGTTGTTTTCAAACTTAAAAGCTTGATTGCAAATCATGCAATGTTTGATACCCAATTTAAACATTTTTTTTTTTCAGGACGTGATGCAACGGACGGTATATGTAATCCTTATATTACTGTGGGTCAGAACGTTGATACCGACGCCGTGCTTGTTCAAACAACTATTTTGAAACTCGAGCAGCTAGAATCGCTGAAATATTTCTGCCACCACTTTGTAACGTGTCTCGTTCCTCCTCAACTTGCAAACTTGGGAAGTTCAGAAGTTCAGTCGGCAAAGTTTGGGAAGTTTGTTCCGAAGTTCGCAATTTGATTGTCTAACTCGCAACGTTACTTCGTAACGTAGTTCCTAAGAAAACGCGATCATTTTAAAACCGGCGTCTTTGCAACCGGTTTAAATTTGTTTGAATGAATTTACTGAGAAATAAATGCATTCTATTGAAAACTCGCAACTTTAAAACACGCGACTTTTATCAAAACTCGCGACTTTTTCAAAACCCGCGACTTATTTAAAACCCGCGACACGCGACTTGAAACCCGCGACCCGCGACCCGCGACCCGCGACCCGCGACCCGCGACCCGCGACCCGCGACCCGCGACCCGCGACCATTAGGAAAACTCCTTTCCGGCGGGGGGTCGACAATGCACTCCCCCGTGGGGACTCCCATATAAAAATGACAGGGGTGCTCATCGGAACCTTTCGAAAAATCTCACTTTTGGGTACCAATCCACAAATTGTGCACCCTAAAACGTACGACGAGCACCCCCGTCAATTTTACATGTCAGCCTCCCCCCCCCCCCCTATCCATTTTCAAATATTTCCACTCTAGACTGCAATGCAATGCATCAGTGTATTGGATAGGCGAAAACGCATCAACAAAAAACGCACTTTTTTAATAGTGTAGACGGGGCCTAAGATTCGACTTCCGAAATTGCACACTGATAAACGTAGCTATATAATATAGAGATCCAAACTGGTTGTTGCATGCTTTTGAACTATTACGCGTAATGATCAATCGAGTAGATCAAAAATGGAGGTTTTCATGTCGTTTCTCAGTCGAGCGGAGGACAAAATAACGCGCGGAAAGAGACATTGACAGATGTTGCTCTGCTCGCACCAGATGAAGCTTAAAATCCTTTCTATTGCACGAGAAAAAGCAAAGCTCGGGTTGTTACGTAAGTATACTAAGTTTCTTTGCCTTTTTGTGTGTTTTAAGTCACAACATACCGTAGATTTGAGTTTGTCACTTGTCCATCTTTGCATTAGGTCACCAATGTTCACCACCACTGTTCCTTCCATGGGTGTGGCAGCTACAAACTCTCCACTGACATGGGATACCTAAATGAAACCAAATGTAAAAGTTGTCTTCGTATAACAAGTTATTTGAAATCAAAAAGTTCAATATTGATTTGACGGACAAGAACGATCAAAAGTAACCCTATAGGTAGGAAAAGTTAACAAGCGCCCACCCCCACCCCCCAGAAAGAGGGCACACTGACTATTATTGACTGATTAAGATTGAAATTGACTAAGTACTACTAAGGGACTACCCAGAAGACCGCGTTTTCTTAATATTTTACAGAAAGTTTCACGAAACAGTTAAAATTCTGCGTTGGTACATCTTCACGTTTTGCTATTATATATTGTTTTCTTGCAAAATAAACGTACTTTTTGCTAAAAATGGTGAAAATTTAATAAGCACCCATCCTCGAATAAGCGCCCATTCTCAAGGTCCAATTGAATAAATACGGTAATAAAGTTATTAAAAATAAAAAATAAAAAAATAGGTGGCTTTAAAGCGTGATATTATGCAAATGTACTAATCATCAGTAAATTACTTTGCGAAGTTAGTAACAGAAAAAAATATCCTGTCAAGATTCTGTCCTGTTTTCACCGAAATTGGCAACCCTCCTCATGTTTTTTCTCAGAATAGCTAAAACCTTTACACTTCAAATGAAAAAAGAAATTAATTTTTAATTGAATAACGTTTCAGTTGCCTGTTAATTAAACTGTGTTCCTCTATTTGTGGTTTTAACAATAATTACATGGTAGAACGTTTCAACTATGTTAAGTCTGTCTTTAGTTATCAAGGACTAGCAAGAGTCACCTCTGAGCTTCCATTCTAACCTCAAGTCCACCAGCATTATCTTGAATCAGCAGTGCAATTCCACCATAATCTGTATGTTCCCCACAGCGTATTTGCCCTGGCTTGACTTTACTGATGTCTGTTATCATCGGGTAGTAGTTACATCTAAGCTGGGTGCCGCCCAATAGAGTACCCCTCTTATCATAGGCATAGGCAAATGAGTCAGGTTTCTGTTTGAAAAACACCAACAAAAACCTTAAGAAATTTGTCTGGTGCGTATGGATCACTGTAAATCTGTGAGAGAGCGATTTTCGATCGAGTGTTGTAAAAAAACAAAGTAATCACTCTAGCTATAGCTAGTCACAATAGACACAGACAATCACCTAATGTAGTGATGCAAAATTACTTTCAACACTGAAGCAAAAACTGTTCTATGAGTCCACTCCTCATGCATGAATTTAAGTATCAGGTAAGGTTTAGCATATTAATCATCACAAAGAACTATGCAAGGTTTGATTGGATAGGGATGAGATGCATCTTTAGATGTTTCAGAGAAACAAGACGATTTCCTTTGAGCAAGTATACCAGTCAAAAGTCACGACTTGCAAAATTAAAGGTTTTTACACATTCTGCAAATCAATTTTAAATGATCTGTAAAATTACAAGAGAGTAACCTGCAATTAGGCAATTTTTTTTAACAATAGGCTTAGACTGATCACTTGACTAGGTAACCCAGTTCTGTGTCATATAAGGGTTTTGTGAAATGACATATTCCCTGGCATAAAATTTGAACTGACTGTTATATGGTCCTGGTGACATGTGATCTGCTAAATAGCCAGGAGGCAAAATTTATTGTTATATTAATAATAATACTAAATATAGGATAGACTAACATTAAAGGTAAACAGTGCATTAGTTGTGTAGCAGCTCACATAAGCTAGTAATTCTACTGGTCTTCTAGTAAAGCAGTTGCAAAAGTGATGACTGTTTCAAACAGAGCTTTTAGATGACAAACCCTGCAGAGCAACAATTCGCCTGCCGAATGCTTAATGTTTGGAACGCTGTTATTTGCCAGTTGTTAGTTATATGGTAGGTATTTCACGTAGGAACCAGTCAAGCTTCACTGGTTTCATTGTTTTATTGGATTCTTTTGTTTATTACTCATCAAAACGGCGCTGCCAGCAAAAAGAACGGTTTTTGCATACGTTATTTCTTGAAAATGAAAAAAAAAAAATCCAGCGAAAAAAATACAGGACAGACTGTTTTACACATGAAAACAAACCTACATGGGAAATTTAAAGTTGTTTTGACAATGTTGAATTTAAACCAAAAATCGCTACCACCCTTTTTGCACCGAACCCTTCAATTGTTCCTGTTGTTTGTTCTCTCAAAGGGTTAAGCAAACAATAATTCATCTGATGAGACCTTGCAAGAGCTGCTGCCTGACCCCAATGCATGTTGAGCCTTGGGTTACAGTTATGTAATTGAAGCCCTTTGCATGTATTGCAGACCTATGATGCTAGACTATGAAACCAGAATCAACTTTTTTTACATCTGAACAATCATAGGTAAACTTATATGAACCTCACTTAAGCCACCCAAGACAATTAAGATCAGGGTACGGTATATGACTTACCAAATCAAGTCCAACAGCCATGAGAGATAGCACCCTCAAACCAAGGTCTGCCAAATGCTTATAAATAGAACTCACAGAGCTTTGGAAGTCTGGAACTTCAGCATTTGGCCAGTTCTGCAAATAAGAGCAGTTATTTGTCAAGTATTACTTTTGAAAATTAAGAACAATTTTTCATTATGTATTGAGTAGCACTGTACATGTAGGCAAGTAATAAGTGCAGAGGGTATAGCTCAGAATCAGTAAGAGTCAGAATAAAAAACTTACAAAATTTTCATCATCAACCGCACCAACATCAAATGACTCTTTGAGATCTCCAGGTCTGTCAGGATTAGTGCTGTGCATGACAAAAAATAAAAAGAGTAAACACTTGCCTTGCATGACCAACAACCAGTGTCTCAATGCCAAGAATAGTCATCCTGAATCAGAAGTACATCATTGCATATGCATTTAAATTAAATCCATAAATTATATTAACAAATTTTACAATATTTTTGGTATTCTCTTTCACTGGTGCTTAATTGAACAGTAAAATGGCTGTAAGTCGGTAAAAATCATGTGTATGACGGAGTAGTTGCACCTTTCTCTTTCGAGCTCATCCCAACCATTTGGAGTCTTCCCATCCTTCTTTGCATATTTCTTTTTGACGTCAGCACTCAGGCTGAAAAACTTGTCATATACCTCAAAACCAGAGTCAATCTGCAACGTGAAATTTAATCTTAATTTTATATTATGGTACTCTTTATGTAAGATAAACTATTTTAATTATTACAAGACATTTTCACGCTTTAGTCATCAGGTACTTAAATTCACGTTCATTTTTTTGACAGATTTCTTGAAAATTATTTTTGACCTCCTTGTGAAACGTCATCGCTTCTGCATGCATTGCGTGTCATTTAATAATCAATGTAAGTTTTGCACGAAAGGTCATGAGACTCGCTTATGACCAGTTTATCACCGGCATTCATGTATTTAGTCAATTGTACTTTAAAAATACAGGTCAAGGTATGCGAAGAGCTGCGAGCATACAACGATAAGCGACGAAAAAGGTCGCGTTAATTCATTTACACATGTCCAGCCGATCGCGCCGATCGGCCTATACAAAACCTGACAAAAACTCAAGACTCACCACTTCTTGTGGAATTCCATGGTTCTTGAGATAGACAAATCCAATCGTACTAAAAGCTTGATAAATCTGATCAGCAAGGTCTTTAATGGCTTCATCGTTTTCGTTTAAAGCATGCTTGTTCTTCAGGCTCATTGCACTGAAGTCCACAACAGGAATACCTGAAATGTTGACCGCCATGTTGTAATGCACAGTGCTTTGCATGACAATTTCCTGTTCACAGATCCACCCCGTCACGCACCCGTGACTTGACCGGAAGTTGGGAAATCACAAGGCCGAGTGAAGTACAGCATTTCACAAGAATTTGAAGTTCAATCGAAAGAACACGACAATAAAAGCACACCAGAAAAGGTTTCAAATTTTACTATAGCTTTTCGAAGCAAATACAGAAATCTTTTTCTATCGAAATTAAAATCCCTTAAACCCTTACAGGTACCGGCTTGTTGTTGTGATGAAATAATAAACGGCACGCAATGCATGCAGAGGCGATGACGTTTTACAATGTTATGATGTCTTAGTATTGGCTACCCAGAAACTTGCAACCTTTCTTGTATTTTAAATCTGCGTAACTTACACTACAAAACAACCTTCCAATACATTGCATGCATACATACAATATGACAACATACGTACATGCACTACGGCTCACCACTTTCTTACAATGTTATTGATTTACAATATTGAACATTTTCAACTGAGACATGACTTAAATGGAAGTTAATACCCACAAAAACTTTTGTTTCCCCCCCCCCCCCCCCACATTGCATCGAAGATCCGTTCAAGATTTTTTGAGTCATAAACATGCAATTGGTAAGTCAAAAGAATGTAAAACACAAACGCCGTGTGAAACTTTCACTTGCTGGCATCAGAAGCAATGTTTGAAATTCATATCAATGCAAAAAAAATCAATGCAAAAGTTATAATGTAATACAAATGCAGATCTCTGCATTTTCTTCGATTCTTGGCTTGCAATCACGTGCCTTCCGATATCTTTTTTTACTTCCGTCCATCATTCTGGTGTTCCAATTACTAACCTGAGATCATGCCCTCCCTCCCTAATTATCATTTCGAAAAAAAGAACGCCTGATCGCAGGTTATCCAAATACCAATATCCAAACATTAAAAAAAAAACAGAACTGTGAAAAGCTCGTCGTTTTTTTCTATTTTCCTATAGAGCCGCAGTCTTGAAGTGTAGGGGGGGGGGGGGGGGCAAGAGAGTTTCTCTTGCAATAAATCATGACTGTCTATAAATCCCCCTGAAGAGTCCTGTTTTAACCCTATTCTGTCCGGGCTTTTTTGGATCTTTTCAGAAACGGAGGGGGACTCTCCCTCCCCCCCCCCCTTCGGTATCACATCTATCGGTCGACATTGGGACGGGTGCATATGTTATCTAGGGGAGAAATATAAAACCTCCTACGAAAGGGGATACGACAGGCTTTGCAAAAATTGTTTGACGCATAACGACGTAAAACTAACGAGGGATGAGTGGGGTATTTACAGATACACGGAACATTATGCAGTTTTCTTTTTGTGTGTGTGCGTGTGGGTGGGAGCAGGGGAGGAGAGTGGGGGCGTAAAACCTATCGCATGAAGCGCGTTAAATTCGTATCCATCCTGCCCTCGACTGACAACGATGTGTACCGGTACCATTTGTCTCCCTCGCGCCCGGCCCATGACGTACTTATTTTTTGTGTGGATGTTCAGTTCTGACGTATATTGACGAGCGAGCGGGGGAAGAAATGAAAATAAAGAAAAGACAGAACACGTGTTATGTATTTAGCAGTGCTAATTGCTCTACTATAAATCAGCTGTTTTAATTAGTACATGTAACAACTTTGGAACAGATGAAAAGCTGATGTTTTCGAGGAAGACGAAACCTGAAACTAAAATTTTGCCAGGTAATATTTTCATACATTAATACATTCTTTTCTTCATCTGGTCCGTGTAGAAGGCCATACGCCATCCATTTAATTCTTTCATATTTATTCGTAGCTTTCAACTACGCTTACTGCGGTACAAGTTCATGATAGAAATAGTAGGCGATTTTAATCTTCAACTTGACGTCTAATTTTTGAAGTCTAACTTAAATTAAGCACTTCTATTTGATTTCTGAGAATAAACGGTATGAGTACAACTGATCTGGTTCGAATTCGCAGTATTGTATGTTTAGCAATCAATGCGGCTGACAATAAGCTAATTTTTCGATTCTGATCAGACGTTTTCCTTGTTTGTTTTAAGAATTTTCTAGTATTTCTTCATTACAGTACGTAATAGCACATGATAACCTAATTCTGCGAGGCGATCCTCGGATTAACAATAATTTATTCGACATTGTTATTCCGACTGCCGTTCTCATAAAAGCCTCGTTACCGATCGTGTTTTCTCGGTTCGGCATCTCGAGCTGTTGTTCTACATTATACAATCCAGGTCGTGATAAAGTAAATGCCATTTTCCGACAAAAAAAGTTATAAACCGATTCTAAGCAACACAAGATTCTCCGTGTTTACAATGGGCCATTTCTAAGTTACCCTTTGCCTCTATTTCAAAACGAGTCTACGTGCGAAACCATTCATATGAAAATGACTGAGTTTCATCTATAGGTCCATTTTCATGCAAATCAAACTCAATTTCATTTGAATGGTTTCGCACGTAGACTTGTTTTGAGAAAGAGGCACGGGTAACTCAGAAATGGCCTATTTCTTTCCGCGTTTATTCCTTGCAAAAGTAGCTTAATTTGAATAACATTCTGAGCTTTCCCCCTCTTATCCGCAGATATTAATAATAATTACTAAATAACTGATTACTGATTAGCTGAACGAAGAAAACACAAGCTGCTAGCAGTCTAAACAAAATTATAGAGAAGCTTCCTTATTTTGATTGTTTACCATTAATAACATTTATTACAAAAATACTCCTTCATTAGCTGAATTTTTCCTGCCCTTTATCTCCGTTTGTTACTTCATGCCGCAAGTAAATCGGCCCTTTTCTGTACAATTTCTGTTTTAAATAAATCAAATGTTAAAAAAACATTAACATTTGCAATACGGCGTTTTCAATTAGAGTGGATTAGAAAGGAATACCTTGTTGATTTTACCGATGACCGTAATTCAAAACACAGTACGAAATACGTCAAATTGACTTTTTCGTTTTAGCACCTTTATGCAAGAAAATCGATTGAGTTTTTATAGAAACAAAGGTGTCCGAAAATCGTCAGAAAGCGACACTTTGATACGCACGCGCGCACCTCATTCAATCGTGAGACCAAAATTGCTTTTGATTAATTTTCGTTTATGTTTTAGATTTCTTGTATTTTGTGAAACGATTGCTTGAACAATGCATCAGAAAATTGGAAAATTTCGTGAGGAAAGCGTAAATTGCGCTCTAGATTCACCATAAAGTCATAACAAAAATTTGTGACCCGCTAAGCGATTTCTCTAGAACTACAGAAAATAATTGAGAAATATAACATTACATTCGCCTTCATGAATTAGTCAATCACTTAAGTTTCGTTTCCGATTGAATCCACTTACATTTAATTTTGCTCCTTCAGTTTGTTTTCGCGAAAGCAAAACAAAAGCCTAGAGTTCACAGAAACAATAAAAGGCTTTTGAATACAACAGAAGTATTCAAACGTCACCTCTGTTGGGTGCATAGAACTGAAAATTACTTTTCATCTAGAACCAATTAAGTTTCAAAACCTGAAATTTTAGTTAGGGTGTTTCTGAAGAAAAGGTCGCTTTCGGGCAATTAACCGTTTGTAACACCCGAGCGTAATTCGTGTTAGAGTTAAAATGCAAAATTAACATTTAAAATCTAAGATCAATGCATGCGCCAACGTGCCAGTAGCATAATTATTGAAAGCGTTTAGTGATTCTCTTGAGAGTTTTATTGTAATGTACGGTTTCCACAGAAACAAAAGTGTACGCAGACGCTTTAGCCACACACTAACTAAACTTTTGTCTTGTTGTGCAATTTCGCCCACAGCTTTATATTGTCGATTCAGCAAGCTCGACTGACTATATAACGGGATGTCATCAAACTAGCATTATATGAAGAGGGGCTTCAAGACTTCGCGCTGTTTTTCAACAAGTACCTGAATCGGCTGCATTTTACTTGAAAGGATTAAGAGCACAATTTCGATAACTTAGCTAGTTCACACTTGCGAATATTTTCGGATAAAAAATGAAGAAAATGCGTAAGTACTCCGCGTCAACTGGCTTAAAAGCCGTGCCAAGCATTCCATCAACGTTTGTAGCGAGGAGCTCGCCACATTTTATGGCCGCGCTCAGCGCAAAACCCGGGCAAGATCATCGTAAAACATCTGTTTACAAAACGTTTGCATCATCGCCAAATCCTCCACGAAAGCACAGCACAATTTTACGAACAAATCTTCCAATGATACATGTTACAATGGATGGAATGGAAGAGCGAAGCGGGAACTCTGGGTCCCCACAGAGAAAAGTCTCGTCTTCAAACGGCCCTCATTGGGCACGTGGCGGGTTCAATGCTGTTGACAAGAACGAGAAGTTTTCCTCGTCTTCAAACGCCACAGAAAGACAAAGAAAAATATCCGTAAAGAAAGGAGCGAGTGTGTTAGGCGAGACACCGCTTGGAAGGGATCTGATATTTCGAAGGAAGATTTCGAACACGAATACTCCGCCAAAAAAGGCAAATAAAGCCGAAGAGAAGGAAAAG
The DNA here is from genome assembly GCF_052425735.1 of Oculina patagonica. Taxonomy (NCBI): domain Eukaryota; kingdom Metazoa; phylum Cnidaria; class Anthozoa; order Scleractinia; family Oculinidae; genus Oculina; species Oculina patagonica. The sequence continues at coordinate 39,984,750 of NC_135759.1, forward strand.
CTCTTAATGAAGTATTCGTTACTAGATAACGCGAAGCTTAATAATGACAGCAAAAAGAGAATGAAAACCACATATTTTAGTAGATATAACATTGAGACTTCTCCACTACCGAAAGGAAACTTGGACAGTAACTGGACGGCCAGGGGTAGAACGCAGAGCCTCAATTTTGTTCCAAAAAGTGAGGGTACAAGTATCAAAGAAAAAACAACCGATAAGATCTTCACATCGAGAACATTTCCCGGAGAATCAACGACACACCACGTTTTTGCAAGAGACAGAGCGCAAAGTCTGAATCTCGTTCTCCGCGGGAGTGGATCAGGAAAAACGAGAGCTTTGAACGAGAGACAGAGAGACCTGTACGAAATCATGGAAGAAAAACGAAAACAAACTCCTCCTGCTATTACAGTTTCAGCAAAGAGCAACCTTCAGGCGGAACCAGTCGTTAAAACAAATCAGTTGCAAGGCTCTTTATTCCTTTATTCACAAAAAGAGGATTATAAACTGGACAACAAGCTTTCACCAACGCGAGAAAATGTTCATACAGCGCCTTACCGAAAGGACTCCCAAGACAGAAGCGCTTTCTTAACATTTCCTAGTTTAAGGGCAAAGACGTGGACAGACTGAAGTCAACACTAACGCTAAGAACTTAAGCCTGGTTTTCACTGACGATGCAAGCATAAGCGCAAGCACAAGCGCAAGGATAACAGCTCTTATTTCTTCGTGGAAACAGCTTCGACTCAAGCTAAACCACAAGCGCATTGCATTTTGATGCTTGTGCTTGTGCTCGCGGCAAGCACAAGCACAAGGATTAAAATTTGTCCTTTTTGCGTGATCGCGCTTGTGCTTGCGCTTGTCCTTGCGTCGCTAGTGAAAACCAGGCTTTAAGGTTAATTTTTTTCTTGATTTCTTGCTTGAAAGTACGCAAAATTGTTAGTTTTGGACTTCAGTCTTTTGAAAGCTTCTACTAAAAATAATAAACTACTCTCCCTCGTTTTTTATGAGCGACATTCGCTCATAGAAAACTCAGGTTCGTAGTCTAATTGTTAAATATAAGATAAAACATTTCCAGGAACTTATGTGTTTTTTTTTTTTTCTACGCATTTAAAATTCGCCTCGTGATAAAAAAACAAGTAGCTACTAACCAAACTGTATAAAACGTTTTAAAATAGATATGGTCAGGGGGCGGAGTATTCTGCAATCAACAATGCTTTTGGAAGGGACTTATAAGTTAGCAGATGGTTGTTGTGGTAGTGTATGTCTCAAGGGGTATATATTATATAGTCTGTTTGTAGCCATCGTTTGGTTGAGTTGTAAAGGGATCATTTGAAATATACAGCAGTAAAAGTTACATGAGCTTTCTGTCTTGTAAAACTTGTTAAATCATGTAACAAAATAAGATTATATCCTTATGTTTTTCCGTCGGTCGTGTGAGTTTTATTTCATGTGCATATAAAACAAGCAACTGATAAGCAAACATTTTAAATAGTTTTATTGATTAAGTGCCCAGGGGCGGGGTGCAACAGACAATGCTTTTGAATGGGATTAGAGTTAGCTTTACAGATTACAATTTATTGTTGTGATTGTACGTGTCTCAGAGGATATAAAAATAAAGTTTATTTACAAAAAAGTGGCCGTCATTTATATATTGTTAACATGTAAGTGCACCGAATAAAGGGGCGAAACTTTGTTTACTCGAGCACAAGAAGTTTCCAAACACAGCCGTGTGTTTGGCCTGATTATTTAATTTTAATTAAAGGCGGTAGGTTGAAAAAGAATTTAGAAAAGACAAGTGGCGCCACTAGGGTTGCTTCTCTATATACACGGCATTGTACAGACCGACGGATTATTGCCTTCATTGTGTTAATTTTTGTCAGGCATACCTCTTAAAACAATGCTTCCAAAGTGCCAATGAAATGAATTATTTTGAGTGTGTTATTTTAGACGGCTTATTATTCAAAGACCAAATATAATAATTTAAAAGTTATACTGAATAATTAATATTTCCAGATCGAGGAGAAAAAGAACTCAGTTTTTATTGGGGAGACTGGGGCGAATCAAGAATTGATGACGCAGAAAGGATGATCCATTTGCTTTGTTTACGGCAAAAGTGCATGGAAACCTGTAGAAAGAATGTTTCTTTCACAGTGTCTAAAGGTCTGCGCACACGTTGGGACAAGACGCAGGGACATATCGCAGCAACATGTAGCAGCGCCTGAATCACCTGTTGTTCACACCGACGGGACATGTAGCAGGGACATGTAGCAGGGACGTGTAGTGGGGACATGTAGCAGGGACATGTAGCAGGGACATGTAGCAGGGACATGTAGCAGGGACGTGTAGTGGGGACATGTAGCAGCAACAAAATCATAATATGTACACACACAAGTAACTGTAGCGAGGACATGCCCCAGGGACATGTCGCAGCGACACTTCCATTCGTGTGTGCTGATAATTTTTGGCACGTGCAACACGAATTCCTGCAACATTTTGTCCCTGCGACATGTTGCACGAAGTTCAACGAGTTGAATTCCGTGCAACATGTCACAGGGACAAACCAACCTCAAAGTTCGTGTTGCGCGCGCGAGCCAAAAATAATCAGCACACACGAGGGGACGTGTCGCTGCGCCATGTCCCTGGGACATGTCCCCGCTACATTTTCTTGCGTGTGTACACGTTGTGATTTTGTTGCTGCTACATGTCTCCGCCCAACGTTCCCTCAGTGTGAACAAACATGATTTTGTCGCTGCTTCATGTCTCTGCGACGTGTCCCTGCGACATGTCCCCACTACATTTTCTCATAGTTAGTAACTATGATTTTCTTGCGTGTGTGCACATTGTGATTTTGTTGCTGCTACATGTCTCCGCCTAACGTCCCCTCAGTGTGAACAAACATGATTTTGTCGCTGCTTCATGTCGCTGTCCCCACCTGTGCGGAGACCTTTAATGATAACGACAATGCATCTTATTAACATTTTGCAAACCACGATTTAAGTCACAAGGTTGTTTTAGCATGAAGAATCTCGTACTCTTCACGTGCACAACTCTCCCCGCCAGAGAGACGTCAGCTGACGCCAACCTCGTTTCCAAAATCTCTCTTTTTCCCAAGTGGTGGAAGGGGAAAGACTGGGAGTGAGGTCGGTGAGATGTCTGCAATCTCGAGCCCAGAGACCGCCGGCGGACTCTGGGCTCGAGATTGATAGTTTGGTAATGAGTGCACAAAAAGACGCCTGCGATATATGGTATACTGTTTATTTTAAAGAGAAAAACGATTTTCAACGAAACACTAACTTGATTCTGTGGAAAGCAGGTACAGAATTAATTTTGGATCTGCCGACTTTGATCATTGGAGAGGCGCGGTGGCTTACTGGTTAGTGCGCTGGAGAGAGCGGATAGAGCGGTCCGGGTTCGAGCCCTGGCCGGGCCGGGGTAACTGCGTTATGTTCTTGGGGAAGACACTTCACTCTCATATTGCCTCTCTCCACCCAGGTGTATAAATAGGTATAAATAGGTAGGTATTAATGCCGGGCTATCCCTGCGATGGACTAGCGTCCCATTTAGGTTGGGGGGGGGGGGGAGTAGAAATACAAACCGGGTTAAGCTCTGGCCTGATAGGCCATTAGGCTTGAACGCAAGACTTTTACTTTTGCCTAAAAAGTCAGATTGTTTTATTGTCAAAATTACTCTAATCTTGCACTGAATAAAAAATATAACAATGACTGTCTCGTTAATATTGTGGCAAAAATAGACACATGCATGTTAACTTTTTTTCTTCGTGACCTTGATATTTTGACTTGAGGTTTCTTTGTGGCTGTTTTAATTAATGTTTTATTAATTATTTTATTTACAGATTTAATACAACAAATATTGAATAGGTAATTGTAAAGTAGGTGGCGAAACAATAGGACACGAGGTCCCTACAAGGTTAAGCCACCCACCCACCCACCCACGAAAAAATGTTCCATCGAACTTTTTTTTATAATAGTACCCACATGCTTACTAGATAAATTAAAAGATATTTTATACATCAAGCACCAATTTAAGAATTTAAATCTGCTTTTTCCATTAATTATTCTGTACACTAGTCCATTTTTGCGATACATTGCTGACGCGACAATTATTAGACAACCATAAGAAGGAGAGTCAGTCGAGGAGAGTCAATTGTAGCCAGTAAGTTTGCTCCAAATTGAAAAAAAATGATATGAACACCGATCTTCGTGTTAGATAGCCCGAAGGCAGACTGGACTTGGCACGCGCAAAATCTGACGTGCCACTGCGTGCAAAGCTATCGAAGACCAATAACGCACTATGGTAATATAGTTGCGCTTAATGCTGTAGTAGCAGAAAAATATTTTACGCTATGAAACACGCGCAATGTTGTGCACTACAATTTTAGGAACAGGGTGCGTACGCAGTACCCTGGGTACCAGAGGATTTTTTCTCCAAAACAGGAAACTGCGCATGAAAAGGTCATCTGGCATTCCATTCTCGACCCCAGAGCTCTTGTCTTTTGCACGTGACTGACGGCGACAAGCGCACATGCGTAAAAGAGCTCTGGAGTCGAGAATGCTGGCACCCAAGGTACGTACACATGCACGCTGTGCTGCAGCAGGAAAGCATTACCAAGCATTGCTTCTGACCATGTGAGATTTCTTGTATGGGTCCGGACCTTTTAGAGCTTCATTATCGACGTTAACCATCATGAACCTCACTCTATTTCTGCTTCTTCCTAAATTAAATCAACTTAGTTCATGTCGAGCCGAGGTTCGAAATAATTATTCTCCTGACTAATTTCCGTTTATGTTATTTAATGTTAGTTCTGCAATACAGATTTGCTGGTACATCAAGTCAATATCTCCTGGTTGATCAAGAAACTTCTTTACTCTCCTCGTAAGTCCCATTGTCACAGTATATAAGGAGAATTTAGATGTCAATGATAATACACCAACCCTTAAGCTTTGTACATATATTCGCTTTTATGCAATGTCTCCTTGGCTTAACACGGGCGTTCTGCCACATGAAGTTCTCTAATCTCTTGCTACCAGGCCACCCACTTTGTATGGCCTACTATCATTGCCTTTGGTATCAGCTCATCGGGTAATTTTTCCTCGTCCTCAGGTAGGGAAGGCGATCTGAGGTATTGGCAAAATCGAATTTGATTCAAACTTTCCTCCAGCGTTGTCTCACTATTTCCATTAGTAGCTTGTTCCAGAGGATGTGAAAAAGACAACGTAGTACCGGGGCTAGAGATCTTTCTAGTTTTAGGGTGGTCCAAAACTTTTTCGAAACTTTCAGAAGAGGTTTTCGCCTCCGGTTCTTTTTCAGCCACCTCTATTGCATTTTGACGTTGTAAGCCGAATTCCTTCGTGTTGGCCAAAGCTTGCTGCAGATCCGCTGCTAGCTTTGTCCTCTGCAATTCCCTGCCAGGAGACTTGCTCCGAGCTCTTGGATTCGGAGATGGAATCCGAACGTTCAACTCACGACGGGGTGCACATGGCGAATTCGGAGCAGATCTGGATTGCGCATTATCCATCGCTGGAACTATCAAACCTGTAGACGTAGGACCAGACAAGCTTGCCACAGAAAGCTTGCGCTGCCTGCCTTGGTTAGCTCCATTTGGCCAAATAGCGGGAAGTATAAGACCGCCGTTCTTCTCGCCGACAGCCGACTCCGGCGATTTCCCGCCGTTTTCGCCGCAATGAAGTGACGGCAATCTACCATCGCTTGGCATCGAGATAGATCTCTGCTGGCGTGGATGCGTGGTTTGCGCCCTTGGCTGAGCCTGTGTGATAAATCCACCGCTTGATACATCTTTATATTCAACAACGGTTACCATACAAGCAGGAGCTGAAATCTTTCTTGACCCTGTGCCGTCATCGTCGCTCATGCGCCGAGAATTTAGCATTCGTTGTTTTTCGGTTTGAAGCTCTCTCTGTCGCTTTGCGTACTTCTCTTTGTAACTCTCCATACTTTGTAGCATTTTCTTCTGCTCGGAACTCATGGCGCCCATGCTGGCTTTCATTTTGTTTTGCACAGCAGAGTTACGAGCCAACGCTTCTTTCATTGTAGTGGAAAGCTTGTCCTCCTTGAGTTTGTTCATTTTAACTCCGAGAGTCTTTGTAAGTTTTCCCCAAGATTTGTCAAACTACCATTAAGTTTCTTAAAACGCAAGTAACCCTCTAGTTCGAAAACAAGATTCCTTACTACATAATCCGTATGAGACAATAGAATTTCTTGTTGTTGAAAAAACTAATAGGATTAGCATCATAAAACGAACTCATGTTCATTTTAATCTCGCATGGGAAAACATCTCTTGTTTTCGACCCTCCCAAAGGAAAACGACATTGTTTTAGAAACCTCCGCTCGATTACATTAAGAACATAATTGATTTCGTTATTTTGTGAAATCTACGCTTTTAAAAAAGATTATTTGAAGAGTAACCCATCACTAAATCGCGATCTCGTACTCTTGTGTCACAAGAGTAATGTAATTACAACTATATATATTTCGTTTTAAGACGAAAACTTATGTTGCTTTTGTGTTTCTATGACAACCCGATAAAAAGCTCCCATTATCAGCAGAAATGAGGCCTCGCTAAATTGGTGTTCTATTGTTAATGAAGTTGTTTTATTTTTTTTAAAGCTTCCATTAGCAGCATATGTATGTCACATTATCGCCAATTAGTTGAATTGCCTACGTCAATTGAAATTGACAAAATTTCAATGAAACTCACAGGATTCGATTTGACAAAAACTGTAAAACTTATAAATGAGCAACGTGTTTTTCAGGTTTTAATGTTAAAATCGGTTGGGTCACTCTACAATTCCGGGGTGGTAGCCAATTTTCGTCCTCGAATTGTGGAAAACTGTAGTTACGAATCTTTTATATCGGCTGGATAATTATTACTTATTGTAAATTCTTTTTGATTGTTGTTTTTTTTTTCGATGTAGAACGTGTTTGCGCGGGCCCTGTACATAAGTGGTCCCGGGAAAGCTAGTGCCATTATCGAAAGAAATGGGATGTTTTACGCCAAAAACACTTTGTCGACCCTCGATCAAGAGAATATAGTCAAAGGAAAGGGTATTATATACACCACTTTATTTCCGTATTCCATCACTTTATTGCCAGGAAATCAAAAGATCATGACTTAGCTTAGTGACATCCCACGGAATCATGTCACTGAAGACGATAAGCCTGGTTTTCACTAGCGACGCAAGCACAAGCGCAAGGAAACAGCTCTTATTTCACCGTGAAAACGGCTCGGCTCAAGCAAAAACATAAGCGCATTTCATTTTGATGCTGTGAAGGACCAAAATTTTCCTTTGCGTGATTGCACTTGTGCTGCCTGCGAGCAGGCTCCATCGGGGCACGTGAAATGAACCCTTCGAGCGCCGAAGGCGCGATCCGCGAGGCCGAAGGCGCGGTCGGCGAGCGAAGCGAGCCGCGGGCGAGCGAATCGAGCCCGCGACCAAATTGAAGAGCCATCGATCGATATATTGACACCGGAAGCGTAGCGAGTGTCAACAAGTTTCAATCGAGGGGCCGGATTTGAAATTCAATGGCTGCGTGCAGGCTCTCCCTCTGGGGGCCGCCGCCCACGCACTCGCGCCTTCGGCGCGGGATCCGCTTCGGCGCTCGAGGAGTTCAATAATAATATATTCGCGTTGCCCCCGAATGAGAGCCTGCTCGCAGGCTACATTGTGCTTGCGTTTGTGCTTGCGTCGCTAGAAAACAGGCTATAATAAGCGTGTTTTTATTATTTCACTTCCTATTTTGACCTATCAATCATTATAATAAAATAAATAATAAAAAAGAAGCGCAGTAGCGTAAAAAAGCAAACTCAAACAAGAGAAACCCTACAGGACGGCGCCTGCGGCCGGCGAAACTGACACACTCCGACTGACATGGCCGCAAATCCCCCCGGAGAGAGAGGGAGACGGCGGGGCGGGCGTGAGTTGAGGCCAGTGACCAAGCATGCATGCACGAACGACACATGCTCAACACAAAGGTAACGAGTACAGCGAAAGGAGCGGTCTGGGACGCACTGTAGGGAGGAGAAGAGTTACCCGCTGACCCTACTGGACACAGCCGCGACAAAGTAGGAAGGAAAAAACGCCGAAAATGCAGCAACGAGAAAGGCAGTTGGCATGAAAAAGGGTGCACAAGAGATGATAAAAGAAACCAGTGTGCATGCTCAGCCACCTTGGAACCAGAACCACAGAGAGATGATTCGCCTCCCCCGTGAAGGGAAGCAAAAACCAAATTAATAAAAACTCATTATTTTAGGCATTATTTTGTTAGACTGTAAAACAGCCGTTATTAATGGGTAAGCACTAAATTAGGGTCTAGAGAAAGGGAGCAAATAATATGGGATCGGGCGTGAGAGCTTTACTCGTCCGACACGGGCCCGGACTATCGGCATTTTTTATTTTTACCCTTCGAGAAAGGGGTACACTTCTCTTTCGTCCCTCCCTGAGAAGAAAGAGAAGAGAAGAGAATCTGCCTCTTAGGGTAGCAGTTTTTGAGAGATCTGAGCAAAGAAAACTTGGGTCTCACTCCCTGCGACAATTTTTTGCTGCTTTGCAACAGACTGTTTTGTAACCCCGTATTCCGTCGCTTATATTAGTGACCGGTCATTGTTCAGAGGGTGAGGAGGGTTGGTGTAAATAGGGGGATGGTCAAGGACTTTTATGCAGGGAAAAGGTTAGGGGGGGGGGGGGGGGGTACATTTATTTATGCAGGCACATAGTAGGTGGGGTGGGTGAGCGAGTGAGATGGTGAGGAGAGTCAGCAAAAAAAGTGCTTCATAAAAGGAGAGGGTAAGGAGAATTTAAACACAGTCTCCCCTCCATTTGCACCAGTCTAGTACTTTTTGCGGTAGCTTTGAGACAAATTAAGACACTTTCACCTTAAAACCGGTATTTAATTCAGTTCATAGTTCATATACTTTCGTGTACGCAATACCAAAATACGACCGCGTACGTGTTAACTCAATAAATTAGTTACATGTAAAAATAGTTTTATTTTCATCTATAGACGAAGCTGACAAATCTATATTTTCATTCCTGAAAATATTATCTTATGTTAACTTCAACCATAGCCTAATAAAGCTGTGTCATGGCTATGGAATCCGTCCTACTAGTCTATCCTCCCTTCTACAACCTTAAACACAACTTGTTTTTCAAAGCCACAATGTAACACACATTTCACAAGTGGGTTTGACTTCATGTTTTCAAGGACATAGCACTGAATAACGTATAAATTCATCTGTAATGTTATTTATAGTCCAAATTTCTTTTTCAGAGAGGCTTGTAGGCCCGGCATGTATTGTTGGATAAGGAAGACTGTTGTTCGTGAATGATGTATGAGGCATTATTGCTTTTGATGTCTTTGTCTGAAGTCTTTCATGAAATCTACAAGTGTCTTGACATCATCAAGTTTGACGGCATTGTACATTGACACCCTTATTCCTCCAACTGACCTGAAAAAAAAAGTCACAGTTGTGTTAGTGGCGTATAATCATTCATGAGCAAAGCTATTTTGTTGGCCACATTGGTGATTAGTAATGAATCCAGTGGGCGGGAGGCTAATGGGGTTAAAAGGAGCAAAAGGATCAAAAACTTTTCAGTATGTATTTTTTTTTTACTAAGGGATCTTGTCTTTTTTTTATTCAGAACGAATGTAAGGCGACCAGTAGGAAGAAATGAAATTTGATGGAAATTGAAAAGATACTAAGCCAGCTGCATGAACCTGTTACAACTTAATTATTGATAATGAGTAACGAATAGAGGGGTTTTCACTTGAGTGCGAAGTAAATTGCGTTTGCTTTGGTTTGCATACTACGCTAAGTGATTGGTTTAAAATCTCCCCCAGCCAACACGTAACCACCTCGTCGCCGGCGTTCCGCGCCGTGCCCCATGTATGCCGATGATTGGTTCACTGGATTCTGTGTCTGTGATGGCAGAGATTATTTGGTTTGGTTTTACGACACTCAATTGAAAACTGCTCTAAACAAACAAAAAAATCGTTGGTATTGTATTCCATAATATACTGACCTATGGCCCTTGAGTTGGATCATGTCTTTAGCGGCTGCTTCTTCAATGAACAGTTTTTCCAGCTCTTGGTCTCCTTCAGGGCTGGCAATTCTGAAAGGAGCATTCATTCTTGAACGGCTCTTCTTTTCCACCGTGCCACTATAAGTAAAATATTAACAGAATTAACAAAGTAAATTATTATAATACAGTTGAATCCCTATAACTAGAACCCTCAGTAACTCAAACCTCCCGCTAACTCGAACCTTTTTCGATTTCCCTTCAGGTCATTTTCATACTAATTTTACCCTCAATTACTCGAACTCCCGATATTTCGAACCTTTTTTGATTTCCCTTGAAGGTTTGAGTTATCGGGATTCAACTGTATTATATGATTAAATTATTTGAGTGACTTTTCACACTAAAGAGGTGCGGTGGCCTAATGGATAGCATGCTGGACTCTGGATTGAGCAGTCCACGTTGGAGCCCTGGCCATGGCACTGCTTTTTGTGTTCTTGGGAAGACACTTTACTCTTAAAATGCCTCTATCCATCCAGGTGTAGAAATGGGTAGCATTAAATCTATTATGCTGGAAGAGGGGAGGGGTAATGCTGGAATTAAGTAACATCTCATTCTGGGAGGGAGTAATGCTACAGAAACAGAGATAAGCTCCGGCCTGATGAGCCACCTGGGTCAACAGCAGGCTTAGCCCTTTTACACTAATGACTGATGGCAGGCAAAGTTAACTCCAACAAACATCAAAACAAGAAAAATATTCTTACCAGTAGAAGCCATCTGAAGAATCCACGAGTTCATACAAGAGATCTGACTTCATTTGGTTTATTCTGTTGATTTCTGTGTAAGACATTAAAAAATACATGTATCTTTTAGTATACAATTTTAATTTAAAAAGCAATTAAAGTGCAAGAAAATGTGTAGACACAAAAACTTCCAGGTGAGTTCTAGACACAAATCTCTGACAACTATCCATCTAGCCTGTTCCAGGCATTTGGTGAGTTGGGGGAGCAGCGCGAAAAACAGTTTTTCACTCGCCATTTTTCGCACTGCTCCCCAACTAACCAAATGCCTGGAACAGGCTTTTTTTTTAATAACAACAACACTATTTACATACTTACAAATACAGTTACTTACTTACATTCTCTACTTACTTTATATACTTACAGTAACTAAAAATCACTACTACTTTTTTTCAGAACAAAAATTAGGTTACAATACAAAGAAATTACATTACAACAACAACAAAAAAGAAAAATATACATTGAAAAATCTCGAAAATTAGCCTAAAAAAATGGCACAATTACTTTTTTTTTTTTTTAAATTACATATTACATGCGTTTATTTATTAACAAAAAAAATCACTAACTAGAGAAATAACTGTACGGGAAAAAACGAATTAAAGAGAAAGGGAAATATTTTCGGCCATTTATAAAAGTTTATAATCTTTTTTTGAGGCAATGTACTTTTCTGTCCGGTAGTAAATTTTAATTAATTTAACGTTTGCAACCTTCAATATACGGCTGTATATTCTTATATATTCTTTCTTCTACAATCCCAGATATATAAAGGTAAAGGTAAGCCTGCTGTCGAGCCAAGTGGCTCATCAGGCCGGAGCTTATCCCGGTTTCTTAGCATTAAGCAGCTAGGAGATGCTACTCCCCCCTGGATGGGATCTAGTCCACGCAGGGCACCCCCCAGCAGTAAATTGCCGGCACCCATTATACACCTGGGTGGAGAGAGGCGAGAGTAAAGTGTGCCAAGAACCCACGACCCCGGCCAGGTCCGAACCCGGACCGCCGACCGGAGCCGGCGCAACCTAGGCCACCGCGCCTCCCATTACCGGTAAGTAGAGGGCAAGTCGAATTTATTATGCCTATTATAATTTCTTGAATGCTGAGAACTCTTGAATTTTTTGTTAGCGTAAAGTAGTATTTTTTCATAATGTTTCCAAAATATATTTGAGAAAGAACAGGCTACTATGATCCATGAGATTTACAAATTGTGAGTCAGTTTTACACAAAATGGCAGCATTGAGAAATTGAATATTTGTTCTGTTACCTTGAATTCCTCCAATTCTTTTCAGCCACTTGAACACCAGACCCATAATGTAAATACTGTATGTTGGAGGTGTGTTGTACAGTGAGTTCATACCAGCTTGGATCTGTAATGTCGAAATAATCAGATTAACTTAGATTCAGATTTTTATTAATTCACACTATTTACAACAGTTAAACATGGAACGAGGTAAACATTGTCAATACCCAAGGTCTCTAGAGGCCACTGACAGAAGAAAGCAAAAAATCACCATTGCGACTCAGCTGAGCATTCTGGTTACTTTGAGGCCAAACATGTGCTCTTTTTGTGTATAATATTTTTTCTATACTTGATACAGAGATCAATAATAGTTTTTTTGTTATTCAACAGTGCTATTAAGAGTTAAATTTACGACATAATACACAAAATTAAATATAAATTTGGAGAAATAATGTGCCATTACTGGTGAATCCTCCAGCCTTACCTTGTAGTCAAAAACAACTGGGCACTGCGGTGAAGGGTTAGTGATCAGATCTTCTCGCACTGAAAATAAAGATGCAAAATTAATAACTCATATAAAATATCACCATCACTAAATTCTCTTTGCACAATGATCATCATCTTGAAACCACACAGGCAAGAGTACACAGAGTACAAAAATTACCTTCTAAAGGAATATCACAAATTATACATAAGTTACCAAAAAGAAAAATTTGTTCAGCAAGAAAACACGTAGGTGTGAGAATAATTCAACTTACCAATGACCAGTGTGACTCCAGCGCAGCCAACATTCTTTTGAGCTCCACCATAGATCATTCCAAACTATAACATAAAACATTCATATCCAGTCATTAACACTACTCAATCTTAATATTAAAAGTTTCTCTGAGCTTTAATGAGCTAACATAAGATTGCTTCGCTTTGGCAAATTTATAAAAATAAATTTGTTACTGAAATTAATATAAATTCTTATTCTTATAGTTCCTTGCCTTACTAAAACATATTACATCAAGTGTCAAGACACAAGTGGTTAAATACTGGTACAGTCAACTCTCTCTTATCAGACGCCTCTATAAGACGGACACCTCCATAAGACTGACACCTGGTGACGGTCCCTGCCTTTTTTCAGTCATTTTACTGTAACCAAACTCGCCATAAGACGGACACCTCTCTAAGACGGACAACGGACACTTTGAAATCATTAACGGACACTTAGAAGTGTTTTTTATCATGTTTTATTAGTGAAAATACTTGGAACCAAACTTCGTATTGACCTAAAGAAAAGTTAGTCAGCGACCTAAGGATATGTGTATACCAAGCTTACTAACCAAAAACATTACTTTTCTGCTTTCGTGTATGGGCACTAAAGAGGTCGTTTTATACTTACAGTTTTACAGTTTGCGTAGAAGCTCTCAATTTTTGCCTTAACAAGCAAATACGGTCCTTTTATTATTTTAGTCTTGTTTCAGTTAGCAAAGGTTTGTTGCATTGTGCAAAGGTTTAGCTTTGTTATCTCAGAATTACTGGTGTCATGTTACCTTGACTCTCTACAGAGCGGACACCTCTCTAAGACAGACAGCTACGGCCGGTCCCGAAGGTGTCCGTCTTAAAGAGAGTTGACTTTACTTTAAATACAGGGGCACACCAGCTGTCTTTGCCTCAACCTGTTCTTTAATCAATTAGCTAGGGCAGGTAGCTCACCTTGCTGACATCAATAGGTCTTGACAAGATGTTTGACGACATGTCGCAAACAAGTGGTACTTTATTTGTCTCTGGGATAAAATCAAACTCCACTCCTGGATAAACATCACACAGAAAAACATCAGTCTGGTTAACTAGCCTAGTTATTATCATTTTTAATAGTTATTCAAGAAACTTTAAAGATAAAGGCTACCTTATACAGGTCCTATACAAATACACTATCTAATTCATAATATTTTTCTTTATCCTACAACAAAAACTAATCAACTATTAAAATGTTCTCAAACTATTAATAATAGTATTTAGATTTATGCCTGGACACTTAGGGTTTTGCTTAAAGCAGGCCCGCGGCCCACGGCCCGCGGTCCACGGCCCGCGGTCCACTTTGCGGCCCGCGGCCCGGCGGCCCACCCCACGGCCCGCGGCCCGGCGGCCCACCTCACGGCCCGCGGCCCGCGGCCCACCTATAAGCTTAAATCAAAGAAAATCCAAAGTCGAATCTTCAGGAGTCTTCTTCATCGAAAATCGAACGTGAACTACCCCTAAAAGCTGTTTGAAGTGCCGACAATGGACCATATTTTCTACACGAGCGAGAAAATACCACAAGTATTCGCGTGTGCGCGTAGTATAGCAACGAAACCCGAATTAACGCCTCCATCGCCTCCATCTTGTTTTGCTTCTTCGTTCTCGCCCCAGTCTCATATTGACGTCGGATCGAATGCCTGGTTACTAAGCTACGAACGTTCTGCAAACGCACGTCCTTGTTGTCACACAAAAATGCATGGTAAAACCGTGTTTTATGAAGAAATATCTGTCAACAAATACCGAAAAAAGACCAGCCATACGTCAAAGTTGGTGTTCATTATATAAATGAGCTGAAATTGTTGGTAAGACTGAAGTATTTTTCTTTTCAATGTTAAGTGAGTTCACGTTCGATTTTCGATGAAGAAGACTCCTGAAGATTCGACTTTGAATTTTCTTCATTTGATTTAAGCTTATAGGTGGGCCGCGGGCCGCGGGCCGCGGGCCGCGAGGTGGGCCGCCGGGCCGTGGGCCGCAAAGTGGACCGCGGGCCGTGGGCCGCGGGCCTGCTTTTAGCAAAACCCGGACACTTAACTGACATGAACCCATAAGTAATGAAAAAACATTTTAAAAACAGGTTTGACCATCAAACCTACCATGAATTGTTTCATTGGCGCAATAGTAGACGTATGAAGCATTTGGATTTAAGTTCCATTCCTCCTGCTGGGGGATTCCTTTAACAAAACAGAATCATAAATTATTTAATTATATGTCAATATAATTCAAACAGTTACCAACTATTTTAGATAAAACAATGCTTATTAAATTGTAGTAATTTATACTATTGATTGTAACGCTTTTTTTTTGCTCTCCCAGCCACTGACCACAACTACCTGTATAGGAAAACCTTCTTTATGCACAAAAACAAAATTTTATCCCGTCACTACTTACTGTTATATTTGTCCAGCTTCTTGAAAACCTGATTTACTTTGACAAATTTCTCTGCCTAAAAAAAGGGGAAAAAATTGATTAACTATTCAGTGGATACATCGCTTCCAAATATCCGAAATTTATGTGCACCAAAATTAAACAACTGAACTGAAAAAGGAAATTTGTCCTTCTCCAAAAATAACCGCAGCAAGACATCTGCAAATTGAGTTTTTTGTTATTTACCTCTTTTGCAGCTTTCGCTGACCAAGCTCCAGTAACAATGTAATCAGCCGATCCACCCTCTGAAAAAATTAAACTTTCATTAAATGCATCGCACATAGCATGCAAACATTTTAAGTACAAAATGTGAACTGCAGTACACAGACAGAAAAAAGCAATTGGTTCATGCACTGGCTATAAGGGTTCTAATCAATACTTGTGACTTATAAAATTGGTTACAACTGAAAACCAGCACATAGGTGTAACTTCTCAAAATGACAAATTGCAAGATGCCATCTAGCATCAACATACCTTTAGCCAAATTCAGCGGAACAGCAGCAAATTGTCCAGTGCCACCTCCTTGAAGAAAAAGAACCTTGTAGTTGTCTGGTATGTTACTGCAAAATCAAAAGTGCAAAACCTTACTAATTATTTTAATGAATCTCTGAAACCTTCACCTCTCAATTTTAAAAATTAAACGTTGTCTGTTTAGGAAATGTTTGTATTTTTATGACACTTAAACATGATATTCTTAAAACTTACAGCAGCTCTCTCAGGTCACTTTCAGCTTCATTCACAATTTTGGCAAAGGGAGCAGATCGGTGACTCATTTCTAAAGGAAAAGAGATAAGAAGTACAAATTCAATGACAAATCTAGACTGGTGAAGAGTACATAAGCTAACAACTGCAAAAGTGTTCCTTTTTTTAGCTACATGCACTTATGAGTATAATCACTCTTGTCTATATATCATTTGAACAAATAAAGTAAAAGAACACAATACACATATATAATGTCTGATGATTAAATGACTACATAACTTTAACTGTACATACCCATAACACTAATTCCAAGGTTTCCATAATTAAGCAGTTCTTTTTGAGCTTCTGCCAAAACCTTAAAAGAAAAAAAAAAACATCATAAATAAGACAAAAAGATGAAACTAAGACAGCCTGATAGCAAAATGAGTTCAATATGAAGAAAATGTGATATCCTTTGTACTATAATAATATTATTATTGTCTGTCGACTAATGACCAATACAGTTGAACCCTGTTATTTCCAACCATCAGGGGAAACAAAAAATAGTTCGAAATAACGGGAGTTCAAAATAGCCGATTGTAATGACTGAAGGGCAAATCCAAGGGAATTGGGTTTTAGTTTGAAATAGCAGGGAATTAGAAATACCCGAGTTAAAATTAGCAGGGCTCAACTGTATTAGTGTGCTGGACTCAGGATCGAGCGGTCCGGGTGCAAACCCTGGCTGGGGCACTGTGCATTGCGTGTTCTTGCACAAGGAACTTTCAAATCTCAAAGTGCTCCCTTCACCAACGCGTATAAATGTGTTTGAGCAAATTTCACATTTACTGCTGAGGGTAACCCTGCGATAGACCAGCATGCAATCAAGGGGGAATTGAAATACTCCTAGTCACTTAATGCTACAGAAAATGGGATATGCCCCAGCCCGAGGGGCCACTAGGCTCAAATGCAATGGCCAATCTACACAATAGAAAGTCTAATTAATTAAGGTCATTGCCCTGAAATAGAACTGAACCTGAACACAGATTTTTAACCAAACTTCGCCTACTGCTTTATTACTTTAAGGGAACTTAAATTTTGAAATAAAAAGGGGGGTCACCATATTCGATTAGAAGCAGGAAGACCTTGAATATTCCATATAATTCCTTTATAATTCCTCTGCGAGTACTGCCAAAGTACACGTTTTTAGCGATAATTTATTTTTCAAACATAAGAATTGATCTGTTTTCATTTTACAGAAAGAATTTGATCACTACACCCAAAATATGAGAAAAAATTGATAGGTCAACAGACGAGAAAGCGGCAATTTACTTCTCTCGCAGACTAAGCCGCATAGAAAAAAGCCGTCATTTTGTTTATGTGCACCCACTCGCATGCGGTAATTATGCAGAAAATTCTGCGCAGTAAGGATGCGCAATGCAATACAGGGCAATGACCTTAAGGATTAATTTTAGTGCTGCGTCACTTATTTGAAAATGCTTACATGCCTCAAAGGAAAGTCAGTGAAAACTTGCCAAAGGAGAGAAAACAACAATAAGACCATAAAATTGGCACAGAAATCAAGTTATAAACACAAACTGATTGACATGCAATGTTGAAAGAAGGCTATCTGTGAAGTCATTTATTATTACTTTTTGTGAATTATTCTGAAAGAAATTCATGTTATAGCCGCAGCAGGGGCACAGTATTGTACTAAATTCACTGCTAACAAAGCAAGTGGCTTTAAGTTTTATTCATCGGCTGTTCGATGGAATCGAGTCGAGTTTGAATAAAAAACAGTACAAATAACCCGAAATAACAAAAAAAATGAAGTTAACTTATAAATTACTAGTGCCTAGTCCATGTATTTCTAGTTTTTCTTCAATTTTTGTTCGAGTCAAAACAGGGTACAAGCTTTACAGAAAGATTCTTACATATTGATCTGCAAATCTCTAGGTTACAGCAGTTGTGTAGACACTGAGGCGTGAATATTAAATTGTGTAATTATTGCATCAGCCAAACTAAAAGCCACTAGCGGAAAGAAAAATGATTTTTCCCACTAAAAATCCTCAATGCCACCGTGTTTTCACACAAATAGACTATTTTGAACGATTTATCTCGACACACTACTCGTACATTCAAACTAGACGGCCAGTAGCCCATCCCTATATTTTGATTCTTCTTTGCTTCGACTCTTCTTGTCGACATGTAGTCTCGAGACGGATGAGCAAAATAAAGCCCATCGATCGCTTTCGCAACTTTCACAATTCGTGAATTTCACCATTGAGTCGAAAACAGCCGAACAGCCTAACTTTCGAACAACAGATCGCTCACAACACAGTCCAAGGAATCTCCCTTCAATGTTTTGCTTTCCTCCCATATTAGGGAAATGCATTGATCTCGCTCCCCATATTAGGGAAACGCGCCAATTTCGTTAGCTTCGCGGTTGTTAGGTTGCTCACGTTTGCACCGGCTAAAGTTCTTTCACAAACTGTTTCGCAATTATTTTACGATCTACTAAGGGTAAAAAACACTACGTTTGGTCCTTACCAGGGAGATTTCGAAGCACATTGAAATCGAAACAAGGCATGTTGTTAAGTCGTAAATTCGACTCGACAAACGGTGACATTTCTGAGCGCATCTTTCGCAAAGATCGATCGCTGCAGAATTCTATTAAAACTTGGGCTGAAATTATTTTTAAATCCTACTAGATTTCCCCCAGAAAATTTCAAAATAAGTTTAGGAAAATGTGATGCAATAGGACAGTACAGAACCGACGGACTCTAGCCAGACAGAAATAAAACCAGAGAAGAAAATACAGTGAAAGTATGGCGCGAAATTAGCTTATTACTTACTTCTTCCGGCAGTTTGGCAGGGCCAGCAGAGAAATTCAAAACACGTTTTCCGGTATCGGCCATTGCTAGGTAAAGCTAGATCTCTGTGATTTAAATCAGCACAGTTTCAAGGTGACGTTTCCTCTCAATGCTTGAGTACAGTGGAAAGAGCGATTTACACATTTCAAAACCATCTTTATATGAGTCCGTGAAATTACAGCCATTGGCCTCGCTTTCACAACTGTCACGTCTGATCGGCAGCGGCGTCGCTGATTGGTCAACATGCACGTGCATGTGAAAAAGGCATGAAGGTCCACAGAGCACAGGGAAAACACGCATTTCAGTGATTGTTTCAGCCGCCATGCGACTCTCTGATAGGCCAATTTCCGATCTATTAGAATTTTATAAATTTGGCTTATTTATTCATCCTTCGATCACAATATTTATTTTGGTTTGTTTTTCTAAACCGTACGCTGGTCCAAGAGATTTTCTATCTTCACTTTAATTTCACATTTACTCAAGCGCCACAGAAAAATTGCAGTTCTTTTGATATGCCCTGAAAATAGGTACGGACCATAGAAATTGAATTGCTCTTTGTGTCGCCAAACAAAGATATATAAATTAAAAGAATGTTGAAATACCGAGTCGGTGTTTAAGTGTAAACAAAACTCCCATGATGCCACAAAGCCACGAGCACTGTATTTCACTGATTTCACTGTAGAGTGCGTTCGAATCTTGGCATTTCTTTTTTCTTATCTCAGTGGACTCTTTTTAACAATATTTATTATGAATAGGTTTAATAATTAGAAATGAACAGAACATTATGCAATCAGTGAACTGTTTATATACTGGCTAGATCCGAAACTACCTCGCTCCTTACTCGTTTAGACTTAGAAACTATTCACGGCTAAACGAGTATCGCTAACTGCTACAAGAGCGGAGTTTCAATTTGCAGATCACTGCCTTCCCAGAGTTGACACACTACTGACTCGATACAGCGACATGCAAACACGCTCGAAATTGCGACATTGCGGTGTCGGAAATTCCACAAGGCCAGTACACCGCACCCTCTCTCCCCTTGTATGGACTTTGCCCCGGCTTCTGTTTGATTCGCCTGCGGAAATGCCAGTATGCCACACAAGCACACAGTCCAATACATATGCCCTGCTGTGTTTGAGTCCCTTTCAACATATTGAAAACTATTTTTTCCCTTTTATATTTAAATAAAAACACTGATTATTTAATTTTGACTTATTTTCGCTTCGGCATTTCTGAATTGAGAGAATGGTGAGGCAAGGTATATTCTGCCGAAAGTCACCCCAAACTGAACGTGCGGGGTATGAATGAATCAGTGAAATGTTACACTCAAAACCAGTGTTTTCGCAACTCCTCCGTATTATTAGGGACATTGTTTCTAAAAACAACAGATTACTCTTGGGGTTGCGAGCCGGAGAAGGTCTACGTACATTGAGTACAGTGGGAACTGAGAAACGACAGAAAGCAAAAAGTCAAAAAGAGAAAGACGCAGATTCAGTCAAAGTGCTCGAAAAAAAATTAAAAACTCAACGAAATTGGGCATTTCCTGACAGTAAACACTGAAAATCCTATTCTAATTCATAAATCAAAGAAGGTCGAAGCATGCATGGGGATGGGGCATTTACATATAGAGAGGAGTAATTACCCGGAGGGGAGGGGGTACTCCGCCCCGAAATCTACCCCTTTCTCTTTCATATGCCATTTTCGACAGAAACGGTAACCCTTTAGAATACCTTCATAGCAAAGTAGTACCCTTTCACATACCTACAAGCTTAACTATATTAAAACAGTTGAACGGGTACTTAGCTATCACTCAGCTTCTGGCATTTCTATGGAGCATGGATGTCCGCCAATTGAATTGAATGTTGTAGTCCCGCCTCTAAAATGTGGCGACGTAGCTGAATGTTTTAACTACTCCCCTAAAACAACAGACCCAGTATGGATGTTTTGTCCGGGATGTCTGAAAAATCAAATGAATAAGCCGCAAAGCAACTATACTTTTCCGTTATTGAGACGCCGAAAACCCGCGGAACATGCCAAGAAGGGAACATAAGTATCTGCAAGCATTCCTCTCTCGCCTATCCTCTGGAGTGTTCAGCAAGAAGGGACGAACCTGGAAAGTTCGCAAAAAAAGTCTTACAGTCCCTCAGATTCAACCTCGTTCCCAGGGTATTTCATCTTCCCTCATCCCCTCCAGAAGAACATAGATCTTGAGAACGAGGTTGCCCTCTCTTACCTACAGTCTTCACTCGGCAGAGAGCATTGGCTACAGGATTGCTTGTCATTTCTCGGTGCCCTGTGAGAGCGAAGGGAGAGGGACTATCTCGCTGTTTCACTCTTCGGGTATTTCTGCAAATGTTTACCTAGGCTCTTATTGACTCAAAACGGAACTTGTTCAGTTGAACTTTTCAAGTGAGTGCAAGCGCCGCGAAAGTGACGGGGGTCGGGGTGGGGGAGATGGGGGGGAGGGGCTCAGAAAAGATTACTGAAGTGTCTGGGACAGCCCGTTTGACCTGATGTGCTGTTCATGAGAGGGCATTGTAACCGTTACAGTTTGTCAGTTTATTTAGATACCGTTTACCAGTCTCTGGCTTTGCTAAGTTCTTCCTTCTCTATTCTGATAATAAGGCCTAGGAAGGCTACGCACATTCAACAACAACAACAACAAGCTTTATTTGCATGACTGTAAATTTGTTACAATATTGCAAAAGCGTAAACTTATTTAGTAATAATAATAATAAAAATAATAAAATAATAATATATAGTAAAAAACAAAAATGATTCATATAAAATTAATTACATTGATAGTATTTTGTTACGTAAATCAAAACAAGATGATATAAATTTAATCAATTGCATGGTCACATTATATTTAAATATTTAAACGACCTGCTGCGGCAGGTCTGCCTGCTCACGTTGCGAACCCTAGTTTCACGTAAGAAACTAGGTTGACAACTTGAAATAACGCGAGCGCTAACTAGAATTACTGGATAGTGTATACTCAATTAACACATAGGGAGTCCCTCGCTGAGTTTTGTCTGAAAAAGTTAAAATCTGTCATTTAAAACCTTAATTTTTTGGTCACAAAGGCTCCCAGAATGCAGAAAATTACATCTTGGAAAAACTTCATTTTTAATTATACCGATCGGGTTGGGGGGGGGGGGGGTGCATGCACTACCTCCCGTGTGGTACAAGAATATATGATTCGCTCATACTTAAATGTTACGATTTCAAGTATATTTTTTCAGGGCCGTTCGCTTTCAGCATCAATCATAAATTAAGCGTAATCCCAGAAGTCTTTTTGAATCTGCATTATATTTAATGTGTTCCTAAGAATCCAAAGTTCATTACTGGGTTGTCGAGGTCGAGGAGCGACGACTAAGCTTGCGTCAATTTGCAGCAGTGATCCCGATGTTTTTGATATCCATTTCATTGCTACGCGGTTCATTCGTCGACATAAACCTAACAGCCTTTAGAATCTTTTCTTTATTCTTTTTCCTTGTCGCGTTGTCTACGTTTTCTTCTATTTCAAAGCCAACATTATCATTTACAGCCGATTTCATTGAAGGCATGTCCACGCGTCCTATACCCATCTGTACTTTGAAGTTCGACTTCCCTCCAGCCGCCACTGAATTCACGCCGCTGCCTAACTCGTTCAAGGAAAGAAGCATGGTAATACAGCAGGCAGCGGAGCACTGGGGATTTCTTCGCCACAAGAGAAAGTTGCGTACCAACACAGCAAGATAACGACCTAGTGTTAGACGAAGAAGCAAAAGAGATGTTAATACTTCCTTTTGCTTCAGATTATGATAATGAAGTTGAGACAATGAAAAATCATACCTAAACTGGTATGAAAAATTTTACACCAAAGAAAGAAAAAAAAAGAAAAATACGTGAAACCAATCAATCAGTCAGAACGTTATTCTGTCAGTCAGTCAGTCAGGCAGGCAGTCAGTCAGTACAGTCAGTCAGTCAGTTAGTCAGTCAGTCAGTCAGTCAGTACAGTCAGTCAGTCAGTCAGTCAGTCAGTCAGTCAGTACAGTCAGTCAGTCAGTCAGTCAGTCAGTCAGTCAGTCAGTACAGTCAGTCAGTCAGTCAGTCAGTCAGTCAGTCAGTCAGTCAGTCAGTCAGTCAGTCAGTCAGTCAGTACAGTCAGTCAGTCAGTCAGTCAGTCAGTCAGTCAGTCAGTTAGTCAGTCAGTCAGTCAGTCAGTCAGTCAGTTAGTCAGTCAGTCAGTCAGTCAGTCAGTCAGTACAGTCAGTCAGTCAGTCAGTCAGTCAGTCAGTCAGTCAGGCAGGCAGTCAGTCAGTCAGTCAGTCAGTCAGTCAGTCAGTCAGGCAGGCAGTCAGTCAGTTAGTCAGTCAGTCAGTCAGTCAGTCAGGCAGGCAGTCAGTCAGTCAGTTAGTCAGTCAGTCAGTCAGTACAGTCAGTCAGTCAGTCAGTCAGTACAGTCAGTCAGTCAGTTAGTCAGTCAGTCAGTCAGTCAGTCAGTCAGTCAAACAGTCAGTCAGTCAGTCAGTCAGTCAGTCAGTCAGTCAGTCAGTCAGTCAGTACAGTCAGTCAGTCAGTCAGTCAGTCAGACAGTCAGTCAGTCAATTATTCCATCGTGTCCCAAACTGATCCTCGCTTTGTAGATTTAACTGATCATGAAAAAATGATGTACCTTCTTAAATAAGATAATAATGCTACCTCTAGAATCATAGCTAAATATATCTTTCCCATGTTTCAAATAAGAAAAGAAATTTTAAATTGAAAGTTATATCAATAAATAGTTGTATAATTAATAGTTCAATTATTATCATAAACGTCTGCATTGTAATTCAAGTGTTTGTTATTAAGTAATTTGTTAGCATAGTTGTTATAACACCTTTATTGGAACTAGACCAATACCTCCCTTTGGAGTGTAAGGCACAATAAAGATTTACTGTTACTGTTACTGTTAATTAATCAGTCAATCGTTCTATTAGTCAATCAATTAATCAGTCAGTCAGTTATATATTTTCTCAGCTCCAACAACAATGATATTAACCAGCAATGAATCCACATACGGATCGACATCTGACGGTACAGACTCTTTTGGGATCTTTAAAATTACTCCAATGCCAAGATTGAGAAATATCACAAGAAGGGATGTAAGTTGCAGTTTATCTTCAAACTCATCTTTAATGGGCTTACGAAATGCGTAAGCAATAGCGAACAGTCCAGAACAAATGGAGGCCAGGCCCACATAAGCTCTGCTCTCACGGCCAATCAGAATAATCCCACAAGTCAACACGAGCTTCCTCACCACTTCCACTAGCTCCCAGTACCACGCGTCATCGTTATAGTTTTCGTAAAGGAAGCTCATTCCAGAAATGAGTTCTGATTCGTCACTAGTCCCCTCTGTGAATCAAGAAAACACACATTTGCCTGTAAAAAGTGTACTAACTATTTATTTTATTTAACTAGCACTATATCTTCTAAATTCGACGCCGGAAGCGTTTATTTGAAACTAGGCCTTGTAGCTCGACCAAATCATTTTCAATCGGAGCGTCATTTAGAACTCAACTTGTGGCGGACTTTTATCGGGGAGCAGTGTTGAATTAATAAAAATAGCCATCACAGTCAAATTAGAAAGCACTAGAAAATGATAAAGATGCTATGTTCATCATATCAAGAGCATAGGACAACGAAAGATTCTGAGTTCCCGACGGGAATCACACCCGTGACAGTTAAGTACATGCAGGGCCAAGAAAAATAAGAGGACAGAGAGAGGCACACCCAATCCAGGGTTTCATATGTTAGTTTGGCAGGTCATGCGTTCGATTTCAGTCGGAAACCGGTGAGATTCTCACACTCGTCCCGTGACATGATTATAACATCACAACTTTCTCATCTTTTTATTTAGCACTTAGATATAGTTTTGTTATATGTTAATTTCTTTCAAGCTGTCTGCCCGCAATTATGCAACACTAGCAATATAAGAAAATAAGGAGTTTACCAAGACTTTTATCATCGCCGTTGTCACAGTCTTCTTCATTTTTTTCCTCCGCAACTTCAGCAGTGTCACACCCACTAAAATCGGGGTCATTCGCAATGGAAATTACCCTGTTTTCGTCTACCTTAGCTGACAAAATCTGTTGTCTTCTACGCCTACATAAAGCCACAAACACGAGCCCTGGAAGAAGAACAATGTATGAGGAAGCCACGAAGGCAAAGAGTTTGAAAAACTCGTAAGTTTCTCCCTCACACTTCACGCTGTAATCGGCCTTCAAGTAAAACGTACAGGAATCTTCAGTACAAAGCTTGTTACACGCCAGTGGAAGAGTTCTCAAAATTGTCGAGCATGTACTTGGGTAGGTTATAAAAAGGAATAAAAACACGTTACGATATAGGAACTCTTTTGTCGTAGATAAGACATTCTTCATTTCTGGAGAATTCAGTTTTAGTTTCCTTGCAAGGAAAAGTTTCCTGGTCCAATAAGCGACAAATGCGAGCGTTATAACGCCAGCATTACTGCCCAAGATGACGTACATATTGCTGAAGGCATCTTGCTTCCAAGATGGAAAGAGACAATGAAGCGGAACAAACTGAAGAATGTTGAGCTGAATTACTTCGGCGTAATCACCAATCATAGACAAGGAAGAAGGCCACTTGACATAGACAAATGCTTCAACTATCCCGGATGTAACTTGATAAAAGCCAATGACAATCTTTAGCCTCGCCAACAGAATGTCAATTTTAGGACGCTTTTCTGTGGCTTTCTTTCTCCTTCCATACCATATCAAGATAGCAATGAGAATGAGAACAACCAAACTTACAAGGCAAAGTTGTACGATAACCCAGGTACCAGACGGACAGGCTTTACAGGAAAGAACTCGTTTATAATATCCACTCTCGCACACTTCACAGAGAGGGCCTGAGTACCCTGTGACACATTTAGACTCCAGTCCTCCCTCGCAGGATTCTACACGCGGACATTTGTAGGGCTGGGGAAGAGTCCCATTATAAAAAGAAGTATTTCTAGGGTAGGAGTTGTTTTTAATTTTTAAATTATCGGCGAATGCTTTGTAGGCAAGCATGTTTTCTTCTGAGTCCCACTGCCAATAGAACCCCTTCTTTAGCGAAACGGATTCATTTACGCAGTCGAGGCCTGTAGAAGGACAACTTTGACAGGAGCCGAAACGATCTTTGCGGTGGAACCCTTCAATACACCTGCAAGCTCGGAAGCCAGAATCAAGGTTTGTCTTGGTGCCTGCAATGAATGAAAAGGATCATTTGGAAATGCAGTCCTTTCACTTATATCAGTTGATGCGCGCTATAAGGCTGGTATCAAACAAATGCCCAATCACTGGAACATGTTGTACCTCTTAATTTTAGCTTTAAGTACTTATAACTGAAAAATTAGATGACCCCACTTTTTGGAGAACACAACACGATGCTTTAACTTGCCATTACACGGGTCCAACATTTTAACCACTGGGCCACTGAGTAATTCCACACGTTCACATTATTACTTACATTCAGTGCCTTGGTAACTGAGAAGCATTTTACCTGTAGGACACACGTGACAGTCCAGGTTTCTCTTCCCAGGCGCTCTTTCAGGTGGAACATAAGTTCCCGGATTGCACAAAAAGCACCCGTCATCGACATGGGCAACGCTATCCGAATAGAATCCACCTGAAACGTGATGATATAAAATTAAGTTGGTCCAAGTGTTTTAAAAACACAAAGCTTTAGGAAAATCGACATAATAGATAACGATATAAACATGTCTTACCAGGGGGGCATGGAATGCATTCCGCTTCCAAGGCTGTGTTATAATCGAAGTGCTCAAGATGAGGAACAAATGTTCCGGTGGGGCAAGGAGCTCTGTACGATTTATTGCCGGTAGCAAACCCTGCTTCGGTAAGAGCGACAAACAAACCTTTTTGGTTTGTGGTAACTCCGTTAGTCGCATGGTCAGGTGAACTTGAAAAAAAAAAAACACGAAAAAATAGGATCAATGGAAGAAGGGATCTAAGTGTAACCATCATTTACTTTGGTAAAGGGCTTCTGTAGCACAACACACCCGCTAAGAGCAATCTTGACCTGAAGAATTTTCTGTAAGGTTGACCTAACAATTTATAGCTATCCATTTTTATTATGTATAGTGGGTGAAGAGAGGCACCGTGAGAGTAAAGTGTCTCTCTTGAGGTTTGATCTTTTCTTTCGTTAATTATTGTGCTTACGGCTTCTCATAAACGTTCTCAGCCTAAACAAACCAAGCCTGGAAAACCGAAAATAAAAACGCCATAAAAGAAATAGTAAAACTTCTTACATGTACGTCTTAACGTCCTTGTGACCATCAAATGCTCTCAAATTCAGTTTTTCGATATTGGTTTTCATCAGATAGCTGAAGCACAAATGAAATATATGAAATACAAGACAACATGTGCATAATTGAGCTGTGAGCAATAACAATGCGCCGTAGGGGATAAGGTGATGACGCCGGAAAAAAGAAAGGAGCTGCAGCCATGTTGGACTGACCTCTCCTCATCCCCTTCCTCCTCATTATCCCATACCCTCCCCTCTTCCTTCTCCTCTTCCTCCTCTCCCTCATTCCCTCCTCCTCCTGTTCCCCTTCTCCACCTCCTCATACTTTTTCTTTCTCTTATTCTCGGAGACGACAGAAAAGGAAAGCTTCTATAGTTCGCGACTAGTACAGCTCACTATAATATAAAGTGATGACTTGTAGCTCCGTCCATGGGTTTGGAACTTGTCGAAATCGTGCCTGACATAGCTGATTGATTTCCTCTGAACTGTTACCTCAGAACAAAGCCTGATCATTTAACTTACATCGTCTGCAGTGTGGTGTTTGTAATGGAGAAAGCCTTTTTCCGAAGGGTCGTGATAGGATTATCTGCTAAATTTCTAAAAGTAAAACATATGCCATTAATAGTATACTGGGTACCGATTAAGACTAATATGATAAAGAAAATATCCATTGGTGATCCGATCCCTTATACTTGCTGATGACCTAAAGGCTAAAAGTAGATAAGCTCGGCTCTGGGCCAAAGTGTCCCATACCTTCGGTGCTGTTTTGCTTGTAATAATGTTTGAATAAGGGCATCAACTTAATATGTATAAAGCGATTATGCAGTTCAATCCTTTAAAGTCATTGCCCACGAAATAGAACTGAACATAGATTTTCAACTAAACTTTGCCTACTGGTTGATTACCATTTAAGGGGACTTAAATTTTGAAATAAAAAAGTGGGGTCCCCTTAGGGCTTTCCACAAGTTGCTCGGCAATTTTTCATGTTTCGAGCAACTTTTTCCCCTTCGAGCAACTTGCTGCATTTTCTGAAATTTTCAGACCGAAGATCTCCGAAGATTATCCGAGTGTTGTTCAAAGGCAATACGAACGTATCCGAAGATTTATGAAGTTTGCCGAAGATATCTTGAGAACTTAAAACTTTTGGCTCATTCTGCTTTAAAACATTACAGAACTCGTCAGATACTGCATAAAACTTCGTAGAAATCTTACCCTCAAAGGGAAATTAGCAGATATTTAGAGAAAATCCCTTGATAAGAAACAGCGTTTTGGATTTTTTTGGAGCAACTTTGGAGCAACTTTTATTATCAGAAGCAACTTTTTTTGATTTTTGGAGCGACTTTTGAGCAACTTTTTGAGAAATTAAGGGCAACTTTTTGGGAAATCTCGTGCAACTTGTGGAAAGCCCTAGGTCCCCTTATTCGCTTAAGAGCAAGAAGACCTTGTATATACCACTAATTCCTTAATAATTCCCTTGCGAGCACTGGAAAAGTACACATTTCCAGTAATTATTATTTTTTTTTCAAACATAGGAATTGATCTGTTTTCGTTTCTTAGTTTTTATTTCCATTTTTACAGTTTAGCTATTTTATTTGTTAGTTTTTCCTTTTATTTTTTTAAGTAATTTTCACTTTTTAATAACATTTTTATTGTAAAGCGCCATGAGCCATGCTATATAAATCTTTATTATTATTATTATTATTATTATTATTATTATTATTATTATTATTATTATTATTATTATTTTACAGAAAGAACTTGACCGCCACACCCAAAATCTGAGAAACAATTGATAGGTCACCATACTCGTTTACGAGAAAAGACGATTTATTTTTCTCGCGAACTAAGCCGCATAAAAGCCGCCATTTTGTTTATCTGCGGGCGCTAATTACGCGTAAAATTCAATGCAGTAAGGATGCGCAATGCAATACAGGGCAATGACCTTAAATCAAGCCATTGTTTAGTGCTATTCCGTGTATTGAGCTAACTTGTTGTTGTTGGCTTCCGTATGACTCGGGTGGCATGGCAATGGATTACCGGGGGTATCTATCTATCTCTGGACAAAGGTTGTCATAGTTAAGTTACTTACATCAATATTAAAGAAGTAAGACCCATGAAGGTAAAAGAATCCACTCTTGTAATATCATTATCGCTCAGAAACCTGTTCAAATACAAAAAGAATTTTATTTATTTTATTTGATCATATCGGTCACAATTTTTTTTAATTCTAATCTCTGTTTTGTTAAGAGTACCAGTCGTTCCTTCTTAGTTCATCTAGCGAGAAGTAAAGGAAAATGACTACGCGAAAACTTAAGTGTCAGAAAAGCCATTTCAATGCTACTGCACGCGCTGCAATTCAGTACTTTAAGTAAACAGCAAGACTTGCGTTGACTTGCGTTGGGTGGCCAAACGGTGAAAAACTTGCGTTGACTATCGTGCAAATTTGATCTCCACCAAAGGCGGAACGCAAGTGCACCAAGTCTTGGGAAAACTTGCGTCTACTTGCGTCTCCGTTTGACCAGGCCTTAATAGTACGTGAGAAAGGTTAAACTTACCAGTCAGTATCTACATATAGTATGCCTTTTTCTTGTTTTTTTTTTTAAGCATTTAAGTATAACATTGCTTCCATAGGTACATGGATCGTTTGGTAACTTACAAATATTTAAGCGAGGTCAAATTGTTGAACACGCCACTTGCCAAGGAAGTAAGGTAATTGTTTGACAGAAACCTGTAGTTAAATTAAGAAAGGGCAAATTAGGTAAAACAAAACAGGAGCCCATTTGGTAGTTTACAGCAAGTCGCCCAAATGTGTGACCACTTTTAATTTATTCACATTCTTTCGTGCAGATTTAATCCAATCAGAAGTCAACTGCAAGCTATCCACGGCTTTTGATTGGATTAAATCTGCACGAAAGAATGTGAATAAATTAAAAGTGGTCACACATTTGGGCGCCTTGCTGTAAAACTGGAGAAGCAAATTATAATCCGTCTGTGAAGGCAGACAGTAGAATCAAATGTATCTTTTTCCGAGATTTATTCCTAAGAGCACATTACTTACAAAATGACAAGGGAATTTTCCAGGCCAGTAAATGATCCTTCTTCTAATACAATGATCTCGTTCCGTCCCAAGAATCTACCAAATATAAGTAAAGTTACAAAATTTATTTGAAATTAATGAGGCTCTATTATAGGGGTCGTTCAGTTCACAGACCACCACACTTTTTTATTTTCTCCTGAACACCGAGCCAAAAATTTCTTGACCGTATAAAACTGCCGGATAATAAAGAATTTTCCCGTAGACCGACGCTCAAAATTGGCTTAGTCCACCGGACCACCAGAGTATTACTGATACCCTCAATAAAAGCGTCTTTCTTAATTTCGGTCAGCATGTTTTTAATTGCTGAATTCCCTCGGTGATCTTTGTTTTCCCAATTGGCCCATTCAAATCAAATTAATATCTGTTGCGACATCAGCCAAGTTTTTTAATATTTAAAAAAAAACCCGAAGT
The DNA here is from genome assembly GCF_052425735.1 of Oculina patagonica. Classification (NCBI taxonomy): domain Eukaryota; kingdom Metazoa; phylum Cnidaria; class Anthozoa; order Scleractinia; family Oculinidae; genus Oculina; species Oculina patagonica. The sequence continues at coordinate 40,015,391 of NC_135759.1, forward strand.
TTTAAAGGTCAAAACAAACAAAGTACTTCAAGAAAAAACCACTCGAGGAAAAGTCAAGCACCTCATCCAAGGGGCGGGTAGCAGGTCTCGCAAGGTCACACATGAATGGCTTGCTACCCTTCGAGAGAACAATAGAACAAACAACAGGAACAATGCTCCTAGATGCAAAAACAATAGCAACTGCTACAAATGAGGACCAGTAGAATAACATGTTTGCGAGAACTGCTACACTATTGCATTCAAGCGGGTATTAAAGGGACTATGTCACGGCTTAGTTAATCTTATGTTATTAAATTTTGCCAAATATTCGCTATGAAACTAAATGTTTGCAAAGAAATTAATTCTTTGATACTAAATGACAAAACCATAGCTTCCTTGCAGCTAAATGTGTCTCCCGGGCGTCATAACTTAAAGTTACAAGCAGACAAGATTAACTTTGAAAACTGTTCGGCCGGACCAAATTTCAAAAGCCCACATCGCAATCCGTTTCAATCTTCGACACTTTTGGCCATCCGTACCTTCTTTTGCATTTGGTGTGTTATTTAAATATTCCTTCACTGTTTTAAGAGGTTATTTTATACATTTAAACAAATTTAATGGTCATTTCTTATGCCTAAGTTTGGCTAAAATCCGTGACACGGTCCCTTTAATATATACTGCTGTTCGGATCAGTCTATTAAGCGGCCAGTCATGTATAGGCCATTGAGCTTACGTCTGATTTTACCAACGTTCCTCAGTTCAAGCAAAACGCTAAAAAATATGGAAACTACAGCTAACTTACATCTCTTCAAGGTCACCAGTATCCTGAAATGTTCCATTTCTTAGTTGCTTAATTTTATTGTTTGACAAATGCCTGTGAAAGGGAAAATGGAAGTGAAAGGGTGAGATTTCACGATGGGTAGTATACATAAGGTCGGAAAAACTGGCCTTTTAATATATCTCAAACAGACGCAATATTTCAAAATGTCTCAAACACCCAACAGCTGATTCAGCTTGTAGGTATTTTAAGAGGGTACTCAAATGAAAACTTTAGTGAAACGGGAAGCAGTTTTTTAAAGGTGGGTGTGAAAAAGAGGTACTTTTTTCTGTTAAAAAAATATATATAGGGCTAAGGCTTTGGACGTCGGAGCGGTGCCTCCCTGTATAACATAACATAAAACGTGTATAAATACGTGTTACATGTACTAACAGTTTTTGAAGGAAATTCAAGGACTTCATGTCTTCTTTATTCAGAGCCTCTATCTTGTTGTTGGAAAGGTCACTATGCAAATAAGAAAACATAATTAATTTTTCAGTTTGAATGAAATTGACCATTACTGAGATGCATTTCGTCCCTCTTTCAAAACAAGTCCAGGGCACAACCTATCATATGAAAATAAGTAAACTTTCACGTTCGTTATCTTACAAATCTGGCATGCAACGCGAAAGTGGCTTATTAACTTGTAAGCCAGATTTTAACAATTAAAATTTCGTTAATAAATAGAAATATAAAATTAACTTACATTTCTGTCACGCTATCCGGGATATTCAGTGGAACGGTGCTGATGTTTATTGAGGATTTGCAATCAACCCTTAATTCATCAGTTTCAGAAAAACAACTGCATGGCAATGGGCATTCTAAACGAAAAAAAAAATAAAAAAAGAAGGTTCTTCTATTTTCCAAATAAGTCAACTAAATACGTCTAGTTCCTGGAAAGCCACTTTTAAAAAGTTACTCGACATCTCTCCTCAGAGGTAATGCCCCCCCCCCCCCCCTTCCCGCCAGAGGGAAGAGGGATGGTACACCTTGGAGTTTCTAGTTGGGGTGCGCCACCAAGCTTTTAAATCCTGACTTTATCCCCGGAACAAAATATTTTGTTTTTTATTCCCATTTTAAGGGCTTAGTTCTAGACCGCGCCGTTATGTTTTCGTATTTGAAGTGGTAAAAACGCGCTTAATTGCATCGAATGGTATTTTTCGTACTTTCTCTCTTTTTACTTCGGGGATGAAAACCAAATGAAAGAGACAAAATACGTTTATGCGCGCTAAGTACGCTGTTAGCATACCTTAATTAAACGCTGCCCTGCGTTTTAAGACCGGAAGGCCAAACCATACCCAATTTCGAACTAAGATAGTTAACAGTGCGGTAGCACGGGGAGGGGCCGGGGGGTGCCGTGCCCTCCAGTTTTCTTTTTCCCAAAAAGTAAAAACAGACCTGTATAAAATATTGAAAATGAAATTTTATGCACCTATCAATGTTAAGCCGCTGGAGGGAGGCCGGGCATAGGCCGGGCAATTGAACTAAGCTGAGACTTTCTGTTCAAATGCCCAACTCAAGGGCATTTGTGGATGTTTAAAAAGTCACTATACTTCAATAAAATGTTGTAGGAAGTCCATTAAAACGGTCAAAAGTCCCCACTACGAGCAAACAATTGCTGTCAAATCCCCTGCCTGTGCCCGGCCTCCTCCCCAAGTGGCTTAACATTGATAGGTGCATTATCTCCCGAGAGGTTTGAAACAATAACATTTGTACTTCTTTTTGATGAAGTCTACGTTTGCCTCTGAGGCAACTCCGGACAGTTTAATAACTACGAACTTACTATGATGACTCTGAAAGGTAAAACATTTGCTGGTTTCAATACAGAGACCGTCGGTTTTCTATTTTGTAATTGACGTTGCAAGTGTTATACACTTTTCAATGTGCATTGGTTTGGTAACACAGAGTAGGAAGTAAATAATTCGCGATATGCGTAAATCACAAATAGCTCAGTCTTGGAGAACGCTGGAAATAGTATTTCCAAGCCTCTAGATTTCAAAATTTTCTGGGGGAGGGCATGCCCCCAAACCCCCCTGGCGGCTTGCGCCTCCGGCGCTCGCGTATCCCCCACTTACTTTACCCTTGCTACGGCACTGTAGTAATATATATGAACTACGTTCTGACAAGACACAAAAACCATACCCTTTGAGGCGGCACACCAGTTAACAGTTTATACAGTGAAATCCTGATTTCTTAAAACTCCTAAGAAAACGAAAATTAGTTCGCCGGAGAATTTAAAAAACTCAAAAATCGGGGATGAAATTAGTGTTTGACTGAGGGAATGAAAACCACTTTTGGATCGAGTTAACGAGGGGTTTGAGAAAACAGGATTCCTTTGTGAAGAAGAGTAATGCCCCTCTACCCCACCCATCACAGAGATCAATAAAATTTCGAATAAAACTTTAAACACGCACCTACAACCTGAATCTTGGTCTCTCCACTGTCCCGTCCCTGTGAATTGTTAGCTACACAAGTGTAAACATCCCCATCTTGCCATGTAACGTTGTCGAGATTCAATATCGCCGTTCTCTCCCCCTCAACTAACACTTTTCCATTTCTCATCCATGTTACATCAGGGGTGGGAACTCCTTTTGACCAGCAATTGAGTTTGACGTCTGCACCAAATACTACTGACTGGTTAGAGGTGATGAACAGGATATCGGCAGGCACTAGTAATACAAAATGTTTGTGGTAAGACATTATTTGTTGTTTGTTGTTGTTCAAATCATTAGGTTAGAACCCTTTCTTTTTTTCTTCACTCGTTTTGGCATCGAGCTCTGGTTTCTTTATTGGCTCCGGGTAACAACAAGTTGCCTAGAGAAGCCAAGACACACCCCTTGTTTGCTTTTTTCTCTTTTCTATGATTATGATTATGATTATGATTATGATTATGATTATGATTATGATTATGATTATGATTATGATTATGATTATGATTATGATTAGAAGAAGAAGAAGAAGAAGAAGTAGAAGAAGAAGCGGAGGAGGAGGAAGAAGAAGAATATTATAAATCTACAGTCGAAAACAATCCGCAAAGTATCGTTTACCTTTCAAAATATTGAACTGAGCTAAACATGCTTGAATTAGACAGTAAATGATGCGCGAAATTATCGAAATCTGTATGAAAGTTTTTGGCCGATGTTGAACAATGCCACGGCAAATCCATGAATGGCGGTTGAACGCTATGTAATGTTTAAAGTTTACTGATTTATACAATTTTCCAGATGGAATAAAGGTTAGTTCTTTTGTTGATGTTTTGATTTTCCAATATTCTGTTTATAAAATCGCTTTAGCAGTACTTCGTGGTTATGGAAAACTTTTAATATCATGAAACGAAAACAACTTTAGCTCACCGTACAGTTATTGTGTTATTGTATAAACAAATGGATTTCATTTTGCCGTGGGTCTGATCAGTTATAGATCACAGAAGACGGCAAAATGTGGTAAGAACATCAATGGCCCACTCGCCTAACGGCTCGTGGGCCACTTTTTTGTACTTACCACATTTTGACGTCATCTGTGTTCTATAACTGAACAGACGCACTGAAAATGGAATCTATTTGTTTAACTGATGTGCTCACCTAATGCGTTTGTAAACTCAAATGTTGCATTGAAACCTTTGTAGACCATTGCACTATCACTTCTGAACGTGACAACCATATAAGGACCGCTAGAGGATAATGGAGGGGGAATAACGTTGTCACCACAAAATCTTCCCAGCATCGTGCTTCCCAGCATCGGGTTGCCCTCCATGACCGTCAGCTCGTCATAAGCACAAGACGAGTGGTACTCCAGTGCGAATGATTTAAATGTGAGCTTGATAAATTGCTTGTCTTCGAGCATTTTCTGTGGAATTTGAATCACCCATTCACAATCGACGTTCGTAGGATATGTATTTGGGTACCCCGGGGAATGGATTGAACCTTCCGTTGTTAGAAACTGCGTTGTACAGCTGCCTTGATTTCCTGTTAATGATGAAAAATCAAGAGAAAATTTTCTCTTGTGAAAAATATATTGCCAATAATATTATCAATATTATCAATCACCAATCAGCATTGCTTCCAGAAGTCAGTCAGTCAGTCATCCAGAAGTCATTCATTGACATGAACACATTTTCTACTCTTTCATGTCCCTATTACCTTATGAGAAAAATTGTTTTATCTAACGTGTTTTCTTAACTCGATCTTGGGTTTCGATTAATCAAATAGCTTATCTTAAGGCTAAAGGGGAGGGAGGTCAAAGGGCCTGCTCCCGCTCTCTGTCCTTTACCCCAGTGCAAAATTTTAATATAAATGTTACCACTCTCTAAATGAAAAGTTAAAATACACAACCAAAATACATCCGAAAACAAGGGTGGTCGAAATACCACGGATCTTTACATTTGATAAAATCCTCTGTTAGCTCTAGCTAAATGCATGACCACTTAAGAGCGTTTTTTCACTTGAGCGTCGAAAGTAATTCGCGTTTACTTTGGTTTTGTTTTACTGCGCTTGGTGATTGGTTTAAAAGACTCACGCCACCGACACTTAATCGAAAATCGCTCAAAATCATGATATGCCTTACCATATTCCGCACACTCAACCCCAGCGTCCTGTTGGTGGGTACATCCGGTATTTCCAAGATACGTGTATGCGTTTTCACAATCAAACAACGAGTTTTCATTTCCATTGCACACAAGTTTGGTCAGCCATATTTGGCCATTGCCACCATTAAATGCTGAGGATTTAAATATGTGGGCGGCTTTTGGGTAGTTTAACATTCTACACACCACGTGACCATCATCGATGCTCCAGAGATCATCGCAAACTGTGCCCCATTCTCCGTTGTAGTAGACTTCAACGCGGCCCTCTGAGATTTTCTGACCTCCAACTAGGCGAACTTCAATACCTTTGAGAGGAAAAGGGAAAGAACATTCTTAATTAAATTAATTTGGCTTTTCAATTAAAATAGTTTTTAGATATAGTAGAATCCCGATTTCTCGAACGTCCTGGGGAAACGAAAATTTCTACGAGAAATCGGGGGTAAAATAACAGAGAAGTACTATCCAAGGGGAACGAAAATTGGCTCGAGAAATCGGGAGTTTCGAGAAGCCGAGGGTTTAAAAAATCGGGATTCTACTGCAAAAATGAAAGCATGAAATTCTACCAATATTCAGAGGAATATTATGTTGAAAGAACGTTAATTATATAATTAGCTTTGTTAACGATAATTTATTCAGTAACAGTTGAATCTACAGTGAATTATTGAGTGAGATATGAGGAATGTTGAAGAAACTGTTAATTTCCTCCAATAACAAAATGGCGCCTATTAGTGCGGGATTTATAGAAAAGGAGCCATCTCCCTTTCTTATTGCCTTTTTAAAAATATCTGCATGGATCCGTCACTTTTTAACAAATTTTCGAAGGCATAATCATTTTACACTGACTGTAGGCTCGACTTATAAATTCAGAGGTTTTGCTTTTCGACAGTGTGGTGTTCTCTTTGGTTGAGTTCACGAGGCCAACACGGAATGATTAAATAAAAATAAAATATAAATAAAATAAATGAATTACCTTGATTTAGACACGGTAAGGATTAAAGCTATAAGCTTGTGGGCCGTGTATTCCCGATCGAATTGAAAATTTGGAAGTGTTGGTTTTTGTGGAGGGAGGAAAACCGAAGAACCCGGAGAAAAAAACCCTCGAAGCAAGGACGAGAGCCAACAACAAACTCGACCCACATATGACACCGGGCCGGAATTGAACCCGGGCCACATTGGTGGGAGGCGAGCGCTATCCCCGCTCCCCTAACGACGTAAAGCGGATCATAATGAAGGCTAGTAAACTATTGTCACATATAACTGCTTACCATTATTATTATTATTTGACGGTTGATTGTTTGACGCCATTGTGAACTGTATCAAAAGAAAAACATGTTATCACAGTAACACATACCCAGTGCTAGTCCCATAATCTAAGGCTCGGTTAAGACGGTAAGAGATTTGCTTTTGACTATAACTGTCACACGCGACCAATTTTTTTAATTGTTTTTGTGTTTGTTTTTCTTTTCATTGTTTGTTGTTGTTGTCGTTGTCGTTGTTGTTGTTGTTTTGCATGGGAAGACATGTTTACGCGAAGGCGTTGAACTTTGTCGCAACCATCGTACGCAAGTGGAACGTTTGATTTAGACAGAGCAATTTTTTTGCACGGGACAGCTGTGAGCTAAATCCTACCACCTAAACCTGCTCCGAGATTGATTATTAATTCTTTTTAGCCTCATTCACGCGATCCTCATTTGGTTTTAAAGAACACCTGGCGTTGATGCATTACTCGGCACAAAGGGAAAATTGAAAGTTGTTGGCTCGATCTACGACAGCTGTAGGTGGAGGGCGAGTGATCTTTAGCCAACTTAAAGGGACTGTGTAATGGATTTTAGCCAAATTTAGGCATGGGAAATGGCCATCAAACTCGGTGAAATATCAAAATAACCTCTTAAATATTGTGGGGCTGAACAGTTTTCAAAGTTAATCTCGTTTGCTTGTAACTTTAAATTAAATCACCTGGGAGACACATTTGGTTACAATAACTGAAACTATGGTTTTGTCATTTAGATCCATAGAAGCAATTTCTTTGCAAACATTAAGTTTCATAGTGAGTATTTGGCAAAACTTAATAAAATAAACTTAACTCAGCCGTGACACAGTCCCTTTAAAGAGACTGTATGTGCCTATTAGCTGATGGAATCCGTTTTTCTCATCATTGCGAGTGCTTGACAGTGTATTAGTATAGAAGGAGACTGATTGGATCTTATGCACCTCGCGTGAACTAAACCCATTTACAAAACTGCTAAGATCAGTTGTGCGCAATACAAACAATTCACAATGCTGAATACATGCCTCGTATTTTAGCAGGATTTATTCAGCAAATTAGTAGTCTAAGTAGGGAAATCTTTTTGCAAATGGGAAAAGTAAATCATTTTTCACCAGTCACTTTCAGTTTCAACCACATTTTAGTTAGTCTTGCAAGTTGACGTTTGACTTTAAAAACATAAATAAAAAGCTACATAGTTTTACTACGTGACAAAGAAATAAACATCGATTTAGGTATTTTAATTGTGTCCCCAATTAGTCCATAAGGGCTAAACACACAGACACGGTAATAAAGCTTTTTTTATCTTTTTTATCTTATCTTTGTAAACTTCTTGTTTCATTCTGATGACCCATTCCTCTGCTTTCACCTTGAATAAAGTCGGGAATAAAGTAAAATAACAGTTTAGCAAACGACGCCAAAAGTGTTTCTACCATATTAAATTTCTTTTCCCCCTGAAGCATTTGTGTATCGCCAACGAAAACTTTTAAATCTGGTGTTGAGCCACTTTTAGAACTGAGTTTTTAAAAGATTTCAATTATTTAACACAAACCTGAATCAAACAAGGCAGAAGTGCCAAGACATTAGCCCAGAAGGATTTCATGCTTTGATCTCTTGTGTTTAGTCGTCTGTTTTGAGTTCTTCACTTAACCCTAAGTAAATAAACTGACTGCTTCGAAAATAGAGAGGTATAAATAATTAATTTCAGCTTCACCCCTGCTGATACTAATAATTGCCGTTTTAATTTGACCCGTAACAAGCGAATACGCTTTCAATATAGTAACAACGAACAACATTTTCTCTAAATGTGTTGTGCAGTTTTGCTGCATTGCAAATTGAAAAGCGTTGTAGCACGTATTACCACTCCCGCGTTGCACGTTGCGGCAACATGTTGCGCTAAGTAGACATAAGTTCAACTTTGTGGAGGGTGTTACCGACGTTTTTAACACGCTTGGTAATACTCGTAATAACGCTCTTCAATGCAACTTGCAGTACAACAATGTTACGTGACAGGTTGAGAGTCATATCAGTACTTTCCGAACTGACAACTTTGGAGAAGAAAAATTAGCGATAGGAAAATGGAACGACGTACTACTACCACTTCATTCATTTTAAAGAAAAGAAGAATTACAAACGCATACCTCAAATCTAAAATATATACATACATAAAATCGCTAGAAAGGTTTTCAGACACTTGAGTATCGATAGTAATTCACTTAGCGATTGGTTTAAAATCTGGCGCTACTTTGTCGTCCAATCAGAAGTTAAACCAAACCCCAGTCGTGGCTTGTTTGCACACGCTTTGCTGGGCTTCACATTAGCTACGTGAAATTGCTATCAGTTTAAATTGCTTTGATAAATTGTCTGTGTCTTTGTGAATGGCCAGAAAGATTACTCATTGTTTGGTTCTGTTTTTTACGACACTCAATTGAAAACCGCTCTTTCGACTAGAAACAAGCAATGATTTGCAATCGATATAGATTCACATTTCAGTGTTAGTGTTACGATTTCTGACTAGTATTTTTCAGTGCGTTCGCTTTCTGTAGCAGTCAAAAATTCTAAGTAATCAGCATCAGTATGTTCAAATGTGTTCTTAAGAATCCACAGTTCGTGATCGGATTGTCGGGAAACGACTAAAACGGCGTCCATCAGAACCTGTGCTTGCGGCTCTGTAGTTAATATCCATTTCATTGCTACGCGGTTCATTCGTCGACATAAACCTAACAGCCTTTAGAATCTTTTCTTTATTCTTTTCCCTTGTCGCGTTGTCCTCGTTTTCTTCTATTTCAAATCCAACATTATCGTTTACAGACGATTTCATTGAAGGCATGTCCACGCGTCCGATACCCATCTGTACTTTGAAGTTCGACTTCCCTCCAGCCGCCACTGAATTCACACCGCTGCCTAGTTCGTTCAAGGAGAGAAGCATGGTGATACAGCAGGAAGCGGAGCACTGGGGGTTCCTTCGCCACAGAAGAAAATTGTGTATCAACACAGCAAGATAACGACCTATCTCGATAACAAAGAAATGAAGAATATGTTAGTGGGTAATTTGGTAAGGTAAAAGGAAGAAGTGAAAAGAACAAACGGACGACTGAATGAACGAACGAACGAATGAACGAACGAAAAAAGGTGAGACCAGTCAATGTAAGTCTGTCGATCAGTCAGTCCGTTTGTCAGCCATGTTCAGTCTGTCTCTAACCCGGTCTACTGCCGTTAGTCAGTGAGTTAGACATGATCAGTAAAGTTAGCCAGGAAGGCAGGCAGTAAGTCAGTTAGGAAAAGGCAGGAAGGCAAGAAGGGAGAAGTCAGGCAGAAGCCGGGCCGGAGTCAGTTGGTCAGTCAGGCGGGCAGCGGCAATCAGGCAGGCGGGCAGTGAGTCAGTCAAACACATTCAGTTCGTCAGTCAGTTAGTCAGTCAGTCAGTCAGTCAGTCAGTCAGTCAGTCAGTCAGTCAGTCAGTCAGGCAGGCAGTCAGTCAGTCAGGCAGTCAGTCAGTCAGTCAGTCAGTCAGTCAGTCAGTCAGTCAGTCAGTCAGTCAGTTCGTCAGTCCGTTTGTCAGTCAGTCAGTCAGTCAGTCAGTTTGTCAGTCAGTCAGTAGTAAGCCAGTCGTTCAATTAATTAATAATCAATCAATCAATCAATCATTTAACAAACGAAGGCATGCATGCAAATCTTATAGCCGTTAAGACACGTTATTTTCAACGTACCCACAACCAGCAATATAACCATTACATTTGCCCCAACGACGAGAATATTAACCAGCAAGGAATCTACATGTTCATCCACATCTGACGGTACAGACTCTTTAGGTATCTTTAAAATAACTCCAATGCCAAGATTGAGAAATATCACAAGAAGGGATGTTAGCTGCAGTTTATCTTCAAACTCATCTTTAATGGGCTTACGAAAGGCGTAAGCAATAGCAAACAGTCCAGAACAGATGGAAGCCAGGCCCACATAAGCTCTGCTCTCACGGCCAATCAGAATAATCCCACAAGTCAACACCAGCTTCCTCACCACTTCCACTAGCTCCCAGTACCACGCGTCATCGTTATAGTTCTCGTAAAGGAAGCTCATTCCAGAAATGAGCTCTGATTCGTCACTAGGCCCTTCTGTGGATCGAGAAAACATGAATTTCCTTGATAAAAATCACTAAAAATGTAAGTTTATAACATTATTAGGAAGTTCTTCTTTCATAAGCGACCACCTCGGGAATTCAAAAAGTGGTCGAACCTATAGTTGTTCGTTTACTGACTCGTCCCCAGTCGTCTTTATATACACATGTAGCTTTTTTTCGGAGATCTTTATCGACCGATATTATTAGGCAATGTTATATTGCGGTAAGGGTGATCGGGTAGTGCATACTTTTCGTAGCCGGCTGTTGACTACTACGAATCAGAAACTTTGACTTGTCGCTTGCGAGAGCTTAGAAACAAAAGAAAAGAACCGTTTGATAGTTCCCGTAGGTGGTCGCGGTCGCTTACAGAGGCGGCCGGTTACGAGAGCGTCTAGTTACAGAGTTTGAGTGAGAATTAAAACAGGGTAATCACTAGGAGTCAGCCTCGATTAAAAAATCTTGTTAACTTTCTTTCCCACGGACGTCCGCCACCCACATGAGCTATCGCTAGCATATCTAACTTATTAAGAAAACAAGGATTTTTACCGATGTCACGGTCTTCTTCGCCATTTTCTTCCGAAACTTCGTCAGCAGTGTCAGCGTACACACCAAATTCAGGGTCAACTGTATTGGAAATCACTCTATCTTCATCTTGCTGAGATGATAAGAGCTGCTGTCTTCTCCGTCTCCACAAAGCTACGAACACAAGCGCTGGGAGTAAAACGATGTACGACGAGGCTGCGAAGGCAAAGAGCTTAAAAAACTCGTACCTTTCTCCCTCACACTTCACGCTGTAATCGGCCTTCAAGTAAAACGTACAGGAGTTTTCTGTGCACAGCTTGTGACAAGCAAGCGGAAGAGTTCTCAAAATTGATGAGCATGTACTTGGGTAGGTTATAAAAAGGAATAGAAACACGTTACGATATAGGAACTCTTTTGTCGTAGATAAGGTGTTCCTCATGTCAGGGGAATTCATATTGAATTTCCTGAGAAGAAAAAGTTTCCTTATGCAATAAGCAACAAATGCGAAGATTATAACGCAAGCATTACTGCCTAAGATGACATACATATTGCTAGACGCATCTTGCTTCCAAGATGAAAAGAGACAATGAAGCGGTACAAACTGAAGAATGTTGAGCTGGATTACTTCGGCGTAATCACCAATCATAGACAAGGAAGAAGGCCACTTGACATAAACAAACGCTTCAACTATCCCGGATGTGACTTGATAAAAGCCAATGACAATCTTTAGCCTCGCCAAGAGGATGTCAATCATAGGACGCTTTTGTTTGGTTTTCTTTCTCCTTCCATTCCATATTAAGATTGCAATGAGAACGAGAACAACGAGGCCTACAAGGCAAAGCTGCGCAATAACCCAGGTACCAGACGGACAGGCTTTACAAGAAAGAACTCGTTTATAATATCCACTCTCGCACACCTCACAAAGAGGGCCTGAGTACCCTGTGGCACATTTAGACTCCAGTCCTCCCTCGCATGATTCTACGCGCGGACATTGGTAGGGCTGGGGTAGAGTTCCATTGTATGAAGACGTATTTCTAGAGTAAGAATTATTTTTGATTTTTAAATTATCGGCGAAAGCTTTATAGTCAAGCATGTTTTCGTCTGATTTCCACTGCCAGTAGTATCCCTTCTTTAGCGAAACGGATTCATTTTTGCAGTCGAGGCCTTTAGAAGGACAACTTTGACACGGGCCAAAGCGATCATGACGGTGGAACCCTTCAATACACCTGCAAGCTCGGTAGCCAGAATCAAGGTTTGTCTTGGTGCCTGCAATGAAGAAAAAATAAATAAACCGTGATACGTGAAACAGTTTGTCTTCCAGCGATATAAAGTGGATTATACTGAACGTCGGCTTCGTGAAACTCCTTTTCTTGCTATACAGGTATTATTCCCTTCTTGCATTGTTGAATTGGCAACCTTGAACGTTAGTGTATTTTATTTTTCAGTATCTCGAGCGCTTATAATGAGTTTTACAGTAGCATGGGCTCCTGTCAGTAGAGAGTTGGAATGGGGTTACATCTTGTTGTTCAAACCCAGGGAGAAGGCCTGGGGCGCGGTAACAAAGAGAGCTAAAGAAATCGCGAAGGCGCAACTAATTAACGTATATTTTGTAATTTTCGCAAGACCGTTACTGAAACTGTAGTAAAATTTGTAAAATTTGAGGTTTTCCCTAGACCGCGAAACTAAAAATCGTAAGATTTGCAAAAGTTGTAATTTTCGCAAGACCATAACTAAAAATCGTAAAAATTGTAAATTTCGTAACCGCGTCATTTCTGGACATGACATACAGTGGTATTAAACTCGAGTAAAGGTCACCGGTGCGGTCACGGTTTCAAGCGAACAAAAACAAACTTTTGATGCTTTACATCAATTAATACACTTGTAACAGGCCTCCTTTCCAAGGGCCTTTCCACTGAGAGAAATCATAACTGGCCACTTTAAGTCTACCCTCGGACCATTTGAATTGGTCCACCACCGAAGCATATCCCGATATCTGTAGCATGAATCGACTAACAGTATTAGTACTTTTCATAAGCCTAAATTAGATACTAGTCTGTTCGCAGGTACTCTGTAATAATAATAATGTACGTACTTCACTGGTAGAGTAAATTGTCGTCCGAGAACACGCAATGAGTACGAGAACTTTTCTATCTCTTCAGTATCTCCGACAGTTCCACGAGCCGACTATATAACTCAACGTGATTTAAAAAGTTCCCTGCCATTTTACCTGTGGGACACACGTGACAATCCAGGACTTTCTTTCCAGGCGCTCTCTCAGGTGGAACATAAGTTCCCGGATTGCAGAAAAAGCACCCGTCATCGACATGCGCAACGCTGTCCGAATAGAATCCACCTGAAACATGAATAATTAGCAATTATTGGATGAGGCTGAGTATGATATGAAAAATTATGCAGATCTTCAGTGCCGTAACCAGACCTTTGCCATAGACGAGGCAAGATCGCGCTAGTAGGTTCTGGGGCATGCCCTCCAGAAAATTTTAAAATCTAGAAGCTTTGAATCTCTTTCAGAGACATTTTTCATGAGGTATTTCCTGAGAAAAAATAATCTTGTTCAACCGGAGATCTGATTTTTCCAACAAAACATATTTTGTTTTTAATTTTGGGTAAAAATTTAGACGAGGCAAGTGCCTCGTCTTGCCTCTTGTTAGTTACGGCCCTGATCTTGGAGCGTGTTATCCGCCTCAACCTTTGGCTTCGGCGGATAACACCCTCCTCCATCTGTACAATTCTTCATATCATACTCAGCCTCATCCAACAATTGCTAAATATTTAAAGAGGAAGCTACATCAGCCTTAGCCAGTTTTGATGCGTGTCCTCTCCAGGCCAAGAGATTTGACATTGAACTAATACAACAAAGTGACGGTTCTGGCCGTGTTTCAGAACACAAAGGGGGACGTGTAACGAGTCAGTCTCACACAGCTCCTTTTTTCCCTACATCGTAAAGTACACAAAACGAAGCTGCAACCATGGACACATGATGTTGGAAGACTCTAAAAACATAAATTTATGACCGTAGTAACTGTTAAATATGTGTCAATACCCCGTTCCACCTTTCAATGTTGGCAAATGGTAAGACGCTCTCATGTGTCAGATGAATGTTTTTTTAGCAACATTGCATAGTAGTGAGGAGGGGCAAAATGTGTGTAAATAATTTTCTTCCAACACTTGTGATCATGGATGTAGGTCCTACGACGTGCCTAGAGAAATGTACTGGCTCGACGTGAGCGTAAAAGGCCGCATGGTGTGACGTATGCTAAGGAAATGATCTTTAGTAGGAAACACTTTTAATAACTAATATTGCTACTGGTGACCTATGTTTCACAGAACAAATAAACTTCATTATTACTCATTCAAAATATTTCCCTGTTTCTGATTGGCTTTAAATTCCCGGTTGATTCCAGCTAACCGGCTAGCGCCGACCAAATTTGGAAGAAGGTCCAATTATACGTCAATCGCCCAATATCAAAAATTAATGGATCGCAATCTCGTTCCCAAGGATGATTAACCGATCGCAATCTCACTCCCAAGGATCGCTGACGTCACGCAACTGAACGGCTTTGCTGCCGCGCAGGTTTAAAGCGCGAAAATGGCCGCTAGGTTTGAGCATTACGAAGAGGTAAAATATTCAAGTTATTAAATGACAAGGAAAGTCAAAACACGGAAAAAGCAACGAAGGGGATTCGATCGATTTTGAAAGCGTATCTTCAAGAGGAAAAAACTCTGATCCAGCCACAGCGGAGGACTTGGAGCGGTTTTACGAAAATTCTACGTCAAAGTAAGCAAGAACGATGGAAACCTGTACTCGAAAACATCGCTTTGTGTCATCAGATTTAGCTTCAATAGACACTTCAAGGAAGTGCTAAATATCGACATTATTTTATAAGGACAAGAAATTTAATGAAGGTAACCGAGTTTTTGAAGTTTAAATCAAATTCAAAAGCGAACGTTGTTGTGTATTTAGTGTACTTTGCCTACTGTCAAAACCCTATTAAATTCATTTTCTGCATTTGGAGCTCTGGAAATATTTTGAATGAATAATAAAACAATTATTGAATTCGACTTTCGGTCGCTTTCGTATGATATGAAGAATTATTCGGCTTCGGCGGATAACACCGACCCTCCTCGATCTGCATAATTCTTCATATCATACTCTGCCTCATCCAGTAATTGCTAAATATTTGAAGGTTGACATATAATAATGGTTAACAATAATATGACTCACCGGGTGGGCATGGAATGCATTCCGCTTCCAAGGCTGTGTTATAATCGAAGTACTCAAGATGAGGAACAAATGTTCCCGTGGGGCAAGGAGCTCTGTACGATTTATTGCCAGCAGCAAACCCTGCTTCGGTAAGAGCGATAAACAGACCTTTTTGGTTTGTGAAAATCCCGTCATCCACGTGATCAGGTGAACTTGGAAAAACACAAAATAAAAATAAAATGAAGGAAATAAGAGGTCTTTATAAGTAGCATCTACTCTGGTAAAGGTTCGTTGCAGCACAGGTACCCCAAGCTCTATGTGAGATATAGACCGTGTGACCTTTGTTCAGCGTTGTGTGAGTGTTGTAATTTGAGCGTCACGGCGGCTGTTGCGTAACAGCGAAATTATAAGGATTTGTATGGGAAATAACGATTCCCGCTTTAATATAAAAAATGAGAACTAGTTTTTAATAAAAATAAAACCTTACCTAAAGTCCTCTGTCTGTTGTTCTTTCTCCTATGTGGTTTTTGGAGCGATTTAGCGCGATTCCAGTGAGTTATAGTTCCATTGCCTTCCTCTCTATATTATTAGACATGCATAGAGGAAGGCAGTGGAACTTAAACTCACTGGAATCGCGCTAAATCGGCTAGAAAAACTCACAGCACACACAGGGAACAACAAAGGAGTTAAGGTGAGTGGACCGAGGACACAAGGATTTCAAAGGATGAACGTTAACATCGAATACAGAATTTCAAAATGGCTTCTCAAAGAACAGCAATACTCAACGTGTCCAAAAAACACTTTCGTTCTCATAACAATGACGTCATCGTGCACAGATGTTTCTTTTAAGCTTTGCTACAGATTAAACCACTTCTAAACAGGTTTTATACCGAAGCAGCGTTAACCTGAAGATATATTAACTTGTCCGGATCGAAGCTTATCCCGGTTTTCAAAGCATAAGGTCATGATTAGGAGTATTGCTATGAGATGCTAGTTCATCGCAGATAAGCCTGCAGTGGGTTGACCTGATAAGCACCGGTACTAAGCTGAGGAAGCCTTACCTGGGCCGAGAAATCAACACAAAATCTCTATAGATAAAATAGCAAAACTTCTTACATGTACGTCTTAACGTTGTTGTGACCATCGAATGCTCTCAGGTTCAGTTTTTCAACGTCCGTGTTCATGAGATAGCTAGAAGAAAAAATGTTACATCGAATTTCAGTATCAACATGGCTGATATTCAAATAGAAGTATCTGAGCATGGTCATATGTCAAATAAAGACAGAGACTTTTGAACATAAGAACGCAGTCGTGTGCTTAGAAATGTTAAGATAATGCACATTACGTCTACAAAACAGCAAAGAAAGGAGTTCAGAGCCGCGATTAAGTGGCAGGCTGGAGAGAGGAAATGTGATGATGCATGTAAAAGAATGATCTGGTTTTGTAGGCGTGATGACTGCTCTTTATTTTGTTGTTGTTTGTTTACTTGTCTGTCTGTCTGTTTGTTTGCCTGTCTGTTTGTTTTTTGTTAGTTTGTTTGTGCTCTTCTTCTTCTTTTTCTTCTTCTTCTACAACGCCAGTTGTCTTTTCGTGCAACTCCAAAACTAATCGGGATAGTCTGGCTAGTGCTATTTTTCCTGCGCGAGTTCTGACTGCTTTGTTAGAGCCTTTCATATATCAGTTTCTTCATGATATAATTTTACTTCTTTAAAATGAGAATATTTCGGCATGATTCGTTCAGGGTTGTTATTTGGTTTGAACTTCTAGAATAAACCTAGCTGACTGTGTTCCGTTAAAAGTGAGTTGAAGCTTGATCAGATCAACTTACATTGTTTGCAGTTTTGTGTCGTTAATAGAAAAAGCCCTCTCCTGAAGTGTCGTGATAGGATTGTCTGCCAGATTACTAAAAGCAAAGCAAACATAAAACATAATAGTAAGTATATGCTATACGCTTCAACCGGCTACATGTATTTGCTTTGAGTTCTGTTTGTTCAAATGGATTGTCTGTGTCAATTGTGATTGGCCAGAGTGGCTTCTTTGGTCTCGCTTTTACGACAAAAACTGAAAACCGTTGTTACGAATTTGGGATCATCATAGGTACTTATATAGCTAAGACTGCAGGTCTTGGATGTTGTTGATTTCGCTGTGGATACTGTTTCAATTCAAAGAAACCAACCTTCTTTTAAAACGTTGGAGCTCATCTCAAACTTCAAACATTGTTGAAAACAGCAGTACTAAATCTTTGAGTATTGTTTAAAATCTAGTTCAGTTCTAGCTCTAGTTCTTCGTGCATTGCATGCTGCAAGTATTTTCAACCGTATGTCTCACCTCGTCACATTCAAGCTTGTATCTATTTACTGACTTTGGCAAATTAGAGCGGTTTTCACTTGAGTGTCGAAAGTTAATTGCGTTTGCTTTGGTTTAGAATTACTACGCTTAGTGATTGGCTTAAAAATCTCGCGCCACTTTCTCAGCCAATCAGAAGAAAAACCAAAACCAATCGTGACTCGCTCGCGCACGTTTTCCCGCGCTTCATCAGTGCCAACTACATGTATTTGCTTCGAATTTTGATTGGTTCACTTGCTTGTCTGTGTCCTTTGTGATTGGTCAGAGTAATTACTTTGATTTTGGTTTTACGACACTCAATTGAAAACTGCTCTAAGCTTCTGTTACAATTCTTTTACTGAAAGGTATTAAGCTATTGCAACGGTTTTTGTTTCAGTCTATGTATTGTTGCTTGTACAAGTATTCAGCTACAGTTACTTACATCAATAATAAAGATGTAAGACCCATAAAGGTCAATGAATCCACTCTAGCAATAAAGTTGTTACTCAAAAACCTGTTAAAATAAAATAAAACGTGTTTTAATTTATTTCTAATGAGAGAACATATCGATACACAATTTTCTATAAAAATTAGCGAAAATAAGCCACGGCGTTTCGAACTCATCTTGAGTTCATTATCAAGTAGATTCATTATCATATAGATATAGTTGCAGCCTTAGTTAAGTAAGTTTCAAGCTTGTGAGCGTTGTAGTTGGTCCTTAATAAGGGCCTGTTTATATAAAGAAAAGTTGTCCCTGTTAGAAGGGTTAAGAGGAAATCCGCCAGGACTTCGAGTAGTTATTGGACAAAATTATGTACCAAAACTATTTACACCTGATTGCAAGCTTTTGTGTTACTGCTTCAAATATCTTATCGAAAGAAATCTTTTCTAACAACACCAAACATCGAAAACTAATTTCGAAGTTTCACTGAATTCCCATGAATCGCTTAAAAGATGTGAGCTTTTGCCCATAGCTTGTGAACTTTGAATATCATTTTCTCAGACTCTGATAAGAAATTGTTGTACCAGAATTATTTCCACCTTATTGCAAACTTTTTTTGTTACTGCTTCAAATATCTTATCAAAAGAAATCTTTTCTAACAACACCAAACATCGAAAACAAATTTCGAAGTTCCGCTGAATTCCACTGAAACGCTTAAGACGAATTTCCAAAATGGCTACACGTGAGATATTGCCTATACCTTGTGAACTTTGAAATTCATTTTCTCAGACTCTGATAAGAAGTTGTTGTTGGTGTTATCACGGATAATTACTTACATCTTTACCTTTTATTAAGGGTAGGAAATAACGCAATAGGATTTAAATTTTTCTGGTACTTGATTTTTGTCCAACTTTAATAAATATTACTCGACTTCCTAGTGGATTCCGTCTTAATCTTTTACCGAGCGTGTATATGAGAAAAGTCGTCTCTACCAACCGAGCCAAAAATTGGCACTGCCGCTTTCACGCATGCCCTCTCTATACATATGTCCAGATTTTTTTCCTTGGTTGGCTCGTCAAAACAGGCAAAGTGTTCACATAAAATCTTTCAATTTGTAATATATTTTAATTTGCTTTCGTGCCTGTGACGACCATTTCATCGATATCTGAAGAACATGTGTTCATGCGTTTGTTTGTGTTTACGTTTACATCCCCAATTACGAACTTTCCTCTGATTGGATAGTCTAATCACTTTGTCAATAGTTCACCCTAGAAGCAAAAACAATATCGTTTGGTTTTTGAGGAAACGGAAAAAACTTAACATAATGAAAGAAAAATTTGGCTGCGCAAAACCTTGGGATGAAACGCACGTCTCCTCCCTCCCCAGTTTTCGCGCGGACATTTTCCCCTTGTCATATTTTACCCTTCTTGGGTGACAAACTTAGCAAAAGAGGGACAGCTAGTAGTATAATATTACGTATGGAGAAAGGAAAACTTGTCAGCCCTAATTTACACATTTTTCATACTTAATTATAGGTATTTTAGAATCCTTTCCTTCCGTATATAAATGGATCGTTTGATTAACTTACAAATATTGAAGCGAAGTCAAATTGTTGAACACGCCACTCGTCAATGAGTAAAGGAAATTGTTTGACAGAAACCTGTTATTAAGTAAGGAAAAAGCAAATTTAAAAAAAGAAGTTGGGCATCTTATTTGTTAGCCGACCCCAAACGCGGTGGAGTTATATCTTGCGTGCTCCGTGCCATCGTTTGGAAGCGAGCGCCGTCTGGCAGCGTGCAGTGACTTTCCATTGGCAATTTGATTGGCTAGATAAAAGGCCCTTCGTGCACTGTGGCAGAAAGATACAAAGCTTAGCAAAATCTTCAACAAATCTCAAGAAGTTTGTCGATGTTTGCTAGATCAACAACTGTCACATGATAAAACAATTAAACCCGTGGTTTCTGTATCGCATTTTGATAGTCGACTTGACCGGGGCTCCCCCTTCGATAGAAACTCAATTTGAGCTTTCAGTTTAATTGTGATAAAGTGAAATAAATTTGATTTCTTTTTTAAGAGCTTCTCAGAACATAGTACATAGTACTTACAAAATGACAAGGGAATTTTCCAGGCCAGTAAATGATCCTTCCTCTAGTGTATCGATTTCATTGCGAGCCAAGAATCTGCCAAATAAATAAATAAACAAATAAGCTGAAAAGTTTTTGGAAAAAAGTTTTTATCAGCATTTGTTTGGGTAGTGTGGAACTCCTTTGACGACCTTTTCTTCACCATTAGTCAATTCAAATCAGTGTTGAAAACAAAGTCGCGTTTGACGCCAGATTTTCAGCGGATTTCCTAGGGCTCCCCCACCCCACCAACGTTTCAAAACGCTCCGTCGCCTTTGCCACCCCACGTTATATTAAAACCGGAACTAAGAGACCGACCATTATATTTTGGAGGGAGGGGGGGGGGTTGAAAACTATTATTATATGCATAACAAAAAATAGTTTGGAAAAAACTGTTTGTAGAGGTGCATCAACTAAAAACAAAAGTTTGCAGAGGAACATTTCCATACCCCCCCCCCCCCCCCCCCCCCCGTCCATCCAAAAAATAATGGTTCGTCCTTAAGAACCTGCTGTCACGGTATTGGCCGCAGAGATAAAGAGCACCACCGCTTAACACTAGGGCGGCACTTGTATGGCAGAGATTGCTCTAAGCTAAACGTTTATTGGTTAATCCGAGAAAGGAGGTTACAGTTGAAAGAAATTATAACATATACAGTTAACTTACATTTCTTCCAGCTCACCAGTGTCTCGAAATGTTCCATTTCTTAATCGTTTAATGTCATTGTTTGATAAATACCTGTAAAGAGAAGGTAAGCGAGAGTAATTACGCAAAATCCGAAAATGTGAAATAATAACGAGGTCGTTCGTCCACTCAAAAATATGAACCATTTGTCCACTTTTTCAAACTCAAGATACGTTAACAGTTTTCATTTTGAAAAAGGCGAAAAAGGCAATTGTAAACAATATCGAATCCAAAACCCCCCGACTTTCTGTAGACTGAAACACAAGGGAAAAGATAAGAAAATGGTCCTTTGAAAACTTTTAAAACGAGTTTGTTTTTTTTTAATGAATATTTCGTATAAGAAGTGTTTTGCGGATAAGGCCTTGGTCTACGAAAACGGAAGCTTATCGTTGCCAGGTCTCTCTTCGGTGATCTTTGTAAGGTGAGTGAATGCAGGGAGCAACAGACTAGCTGGTTTAGAAAAAAACTAGTCGATAAACGGTCCGACGTAACCAATCGAACGAAAAGTAATCAAACTCAGTCGAACACCAATCGGTAACAGCCAGTAAAACCAACTAATTGGTAATCGAACATATTCGAACTCACAATGAAATTTGGTCAATCAAACAAAATCGAACGTTCGATTACCGAACGGTCGACAATCGTGTTTGTTTGACAATCCTGTTTGTTTGTATATTTTGCGGACATTTTGTACGGTGCACCACTGTCTGTGTTGCAGTGAATGAAATGGTGCAACTTCCGTTTGAGTGTTACAGTAAAATTCAAGGCAGAAATAATTTCTTTCATACTACTATTCAAATGTAAACAAAAATACATTCAGTATTAAATCATCTTGGAACAGTCTTTAGAGTGGAACTCTCCTGTTTATGCGACCTTTGTGGACTATGAGAAGGCATTCGATAGCGTTGATAGGGAAGTGTTGTGGAAGCTGCTACGCCACTATGGCATCCCAGAGAAATACATCACTCTTATACAGAAGACCTATGAGAAGTGCACCTGTAGAGTCATCCACAACGGAGTTCTTTCAGAACTGTTTGAGATGCTCACTGGAGTGCGCCAGGGTTGCTTGCTGTCGCCCTTCTTGTTCCTGCTTGTCATCGACTGGATAATGTGGAGGACGACAGAAAAACATCAGGATGGCATACAGTGGACACTCACGACCCGGTTAGAAGATCTTGACTTCGCCGACGACATTGCCCTTCTTTCACATTACCACAGGAGCATGCAATCCAAGCTAACAAGACTGGCAAAGATCTCAATGCAGACGGGCCTTAGGATCAGCAAATCCAAGACGAAGGTGATGAGGGTTAACACCAAGAATGCAGATAGGATAGAACTAGATGAGGATGAAATCGACGAGGTGGAGGACTTTGCGTACCTTGGAAGTAACATCGGCAAGGACGGTGGATCTGATCAGGACATACGAGTGAGGATCGGAAAGGCAAGAACTGCATTCACCATCTTGACACCTGTTTGGAGATCAAAAGTGATTTCCAGAAAGACCAAACTACGGTTATTTAATACCAACGTAAAGTCAGTCCTCCTTTACGGCTCTGAAACGTGGAGAGTAACAAAAGCGAACTCCGCCAAACTGCAGACCTTTATCAACAAATGCCTGAGATCCATCATGGGCATCCACTGGCCAGAGGTCATAACAAATGAAGAGCTTTGAACAACAACTGAGCAGGAAAGGATCAACATCCAGATAAGAAGGCGAAAGTGGGGTTGGATTGGGCACACCCTCAGGAAAACATACTGCAATGTCACCAAGCAGGCACTGAGATGGAACCCACAGGGGAAGAGGAGCCGAGGCCGTCCCAGAAACAGCTGGAGGAGGACGGTAGATGACGAGGCGAGCAAAGCAGGCTACACCTGGAGGCAGATTGAAAGGATAGCCCAAAACAGAACACGATGGCGAGCAGTGGTTTCCGTGAACCTATGCTCCATGGGGAGCGAAAGGGTTTAAGAAGATTAAACTGTCGTTTCGTTCTCTTCTACAAAATATGTATGACCCAGCATTGACATTCAGTTCGATATTTGGCTGTTTCTTCTATTTATTTCATTCAATCAAGGTTGATCATGATTAGCGATTTACTTATCAAGAGATGGATTCCGAACAAAATCGAATGGGATTGAGTTCGATTGTGTTGGATTTTGATTGGTTCGACAATCGAACTCCAGCAAAATAGATGTTCGATTTTGTTCGATTACCGAACCCAATCGAACGATTTGTATTGATTGGATTCGATTAAATTTTGGTTTGATTTTGTTCGATTGATTACGCCGGGAAACGGGTGACTCACGGCCTCATGTGTTCACTGGCGTGAGGAGATGCGATGATCAAATAGGTGACTTCTTTTCCGCGCGCCCTTTATAGGGGTTCAACCGAGGCGCGAGAAGAGAGAGTCTAGGATAACTTGCATGCGCATGCTCAGAAAACCGCAATTTTTCCATTCTCTACCCCAGAGCACTTCGTTTTGCGCATGACTAAAACAAGAGCTCTGGGGTCAAGAATGCCATTTTTCTCCCCAAATCGGGGATTTGGCAACACGACTTGAACTACGCAACCGTGTACCGAAGCAGGAACACCGGAATAACTTTAAAAAAGCCTAGCATGCCAGTGCCTACTACAAGCTAACGGCCAAAACACAAATCGCTATCCATCAACTATGCCTAGTGTTTTGTATCTGAATGAATTGGCATGCAATTAAAAACAGGTTTTTCCTGCATTGTAAGTCCCGCGCTTGGTCGCGTTGTTAAATTCTCCGACCAAGCAAGTTACGCCACACTCCTCTGTCGTTTACCCTGAATCTAGCTTCTCGCGCCTGGGTTTAACCTCTATAAATGGCGCGTGGAAGGGAGTTCCACGCGCTCAACACACTACAAGTGATTTTGGGTAATAAAGTTGATTGATTGATTGATTGGTTGGTTGGTTGGTTGGTTGATTGATTGATTGATTGATTGATTGATTGATTGATTGATTGATTGATTGATTGATTGATTGATTGATTGATTGATTGATTGATTGATTGAAAAAAGTGACTAAGTGAAGGGCAAGGGACACTTCGGTCCAATGAAATCTTGTGAGGCCTAGCAACACACCTATAAGAGGATTTGTTCAAACTATAGGGAATCTGTGATATGTGAAGTTATTCGTGTATATAGTAAGCATTACTAACAGTTTTTGAAGTTTTTTCAAGGACTGCAAATCTTCCATATTCAAATTCTCTATCATGTTATCTGAAAGATCACTGTGCGTATAAGAAAAAATATAAAGTCAGTCATTAACTTTAATGAAATTAATCAGTGGAATGTTCAGTGAAAATAAATTACTTACATTTCTGTCACGCTAATGGGGATAGTTGGAGCGGAGGTGATGTTTGAAGCTCTGCAATCAATCCTTAATTCATCAGTTCCAGAGAAACAAATGCACGACGATGGACATTCTGGTAAAAAGAACAATATGGTTAAAGACAAACTGTAACCTTTATTCTTGAAATTAGCCAAGAGCGGGTCTCATTCGCAGTCGGCCGTTTATAGAAGGTCACGCAATACTTCAATTTTTCTATAGGTGAGTTACGTGACCACCCAAACAACGGTTGCGGTTGAGATTTCGAAGAGAAGTTTTAAATACTGACCTACAACATCAATCTTGGTCTCTCCTCTGTCGCTTCCATGTGAATTGTTAGCTATACAAGTATACACATCTTTATCCTGCCATGAAATGTTGTCCAGTTTCAGAATCGCCGTCCTCTCGCCCATGACCAACACTTTTCCATTTCTCATCCATGTTACATCAGGGGTGGGAACTCCTTTTGACCAGCAATTGAGCTGGATGTCTGCACCAATCACCACTGACTGATTGGAGGTGATAAGCAGTATATCGGCAGGAACTAGTGCATCAAATTTAAAAAAGTAAAACAAAACAGCGATAAGTTTTAGTAATAAGGGGAACGTGTATTGTTGGTGAGATATAATATATGATAAATCATTAGCTCATAAATTGGCGTCAGAAGAAGATGGGTTGGAAGAAAATACGTCCATTTCAAGTGCGAAGGACAGAAGTGGTTTTAAGCCTTGTGTTGTTAGAATATGCACAAAGTGCGGACCTACTTCTCTATCGTGGTTATAAACGGCTGTCTAACCGCCGCCCGGTTAGCTCAGTTGGTAGAGCGCCGGACTACCGTGCGGGAAGTCGAGGGTTCGATTCCCAGACCAGACCAACACTCAGGGTCTTAAAAGAACTGAGGAATATGCTGCCTTTGCAATGAAATCTGCAAATGGTTAGATATTCTAGTCTTCTCCGATAAGGACAATAAACTGTAGGCCCCGTCTCCTGCATCTTCAATGTTATGGTCAGCAAGGGACGTAAAAGAATTAACTCACACATTTATCGTATAGAGTAGGGCATGGAGTTCCTGGTGTTGTGGTCTGGTCTCTGCGCATTGTGCTGTATACTGTGAAATTCTCGGTTTCATTGGCATTACTTGCTAGCCTAACACACTTCATATTACCGAGGGTAAATGAAGTTTCAGTTCAGTTCAGTATTGGCTGTTTATTGGAAAGAGGAAACTGTTCCGATCGAATCACTGAAATAATAGAAACAATGCATGTCTATCTGTAAAAACGTAACGATTGCTTTGGCCGGCGGTTCCAAAACGCAAGCATAAAACTAAACAAGCAAAAGGATCTAATTAACCAACCTAAAGTGTTAGTGAACTCAAAAGTTGCATTGAAACCTTTGTAAGCCATGGAAAAATCGCTGGTAAACATAACAACCATCTGATCGCTGCTAGAGAATAACGGAGGTGGAATATCAGAACCACAAAACTTTCCCATCATTGTATGGTTCCCCTCTGCGCCATCAAAGATCGTTAGTCGGTCGTAAGCGCAAGAAGAGTGGTACTCTAATTGGAATGCCTCAAATGTGAGCTTGATAAATGGCTTGACGTTCTTCAATTCCTCTGGAATTTTTAGCATCCAGCGACACTCAGCGTCCATAGGATAATTATTTGGATACTCGGGGGAATGGAATGAACCTTCTTCAGTTAGTATCTTCATTGTACATCCGTCTGTGAATAAAAAATGTTTAAAATTACAAATACCACTTGTTGTAGAAGGCTGTGATCTGATTCTGTACACGTTTTATATTTCGTGCCGTTAACTACAAAGTTAATTGATTTTCTCAAAAATACAGTAGTTAATCTTCGGTTTTGATTTAACTCGTGATGGACCTAGAAGAGGGGAGCAGGGGGCCTTCCCCGCCCCGCCCCGCCCTCGCCCCGTCCGCTCTAGGCCACCGAAAGTCAGAAGATTGTTCGTTCCACCTTTCACGTCGTCCTTACTTTTTCAATTCGCACATATTCGACATAAGTGGTTTTGACTCTCCAAATACACACAGGGGCCCCTCACATCAGATAAGAGGATAAATAAAATATAGAATTTTTCCACGTTGTTGTAGCGTCTTTTTTTTAGAAGCGGTCTGCTAGCAAGTGGTCTGCAGCCGAAAAATTATGTGCAGCCAGCCGGAACGAGGTTTGGAACAGAAAAAAAAAAAATCGGAAACCGCACTATATTGAACTCGTAGGTAGTCCAGTACCTGAAATCTCTCTTCCGCGCGCCCTTTATAAGGGTTGAACCCAGGCGCACCCCTATAAAGGGCGCGCGGAAGAGAGAGTTCGGGGACTGGGCCAATTCATAGGGCGTTCGAATGTCGTCCCGACGGTAAATCTTTTCGAATTTTTCCTTACGTCCGAGACCCAACACCTCAGCTCGACTCCAGACCTCCACCACCGCCTATTTAAACTTCAAAATTGTCGCTTCAAAACAAAATGCTGGACAATAAACAGGTATCTTTTATTTATCTTTTTCATCTGATGTGAGGGCCCCCTGTGAATACACAGTCAAAATACAACCGAAAACAAGATGCACCGAAAAAAAGGGAACATGAATGCATGTGGAATTTTACCGTGATCTTCTTCCAAACACTTCACTCCGGCGTCCTGATCGTGAGTACACCCGGTATCTCCAAGATACTTCTCGGCGTTTTTACAATCAAACAGCGATTTTTCAGTTCCATTACAAAGAAGTTTCGTCAACCATATTGGGCCACTGCCACTTCCAAGCTCCGCGGATTTAAATATCTGTTCAGCTTTTGGGAAGCCAAGCATTCGACACACCACGTGACCATCGTTCATGCTCCAGCGATTATGGCAAACTGTACCCCATTCTCCCAAGTAGTTGACTTCAACGCGGCCCATCGAGCTCGAGTCTGCTGAACCGCCGACTAGGCGAACACCTTAAAACGGAAGTAAAATAAGTTATTATCCAACTCCGCTTCGTGGAGGACAAATAATGAGTCCAAATAATAGCTCATGATATTTGTATTCTTTTCGGCCACACGAAATATTAAAAAACAATGTAAAGTCAGGATTTTGAAAAAGAAAACCGTTAGATAATACGTCACTTAAAATGTCTAATAATATACTATATTTTGTTACTTTGGACTTTTCACCGCAATCGTCTTTTCTTCTTTATTCAGATCAAGAGATATTTATAATTAGAGGAAATTCGTAATGTAACAAGACAAAACGTTGCACTGGCCGCTTGTTTTACGAGTGGCCTGTTCTTACCTGCTGGTGTATTTAGCAAACACCTTTAGGCTGCTTTAGATTTCCGATTTAAATTACTACCTTTTTGCGGCGACTATAATATTGAGCAATTCAGTTTTCCAAGTTTATATATTTATTTTAGCTATTTCATCAATTGTTTCGACATGGTCAGAATCTAGTGATCTTAAATTAATTTCGGGATCAAGAAAAAAAAAATCTGCGAAATTACTTAGTTTTGAACTGTGGATAGATGAAATGCAAAGAAATGAACCCTCGCGCGCAGTGAAATTGAAAAGAAAGAAGCCTGAAAGAAAATAAATTACTGAAGGCTCATCAAAAGGCTATTTTTTTTTTCAGGCTTCTTTCTTTGCATCTTTTTTTAAATTGCAATTTCCCTGCGAGGATTATATAGTTACTTTCTGCAAAATTATCCTGTATTTATTATAAAAGAAACTGTTGAGCTGTCCGCCAGCACATCAACATCAATAGGAAGTTAGTTAGACGCGAGTTACGAGTGCAAGCCCTTCGTTGGAGCAATAATGAAACTAAAAAGTTCCTTTAACAATAAGGCGTGAAAAGGCAGCTATTTTGTTGGCAATACAATAAGTCACAAAGTTTCAAAAAGAATTTATACTGTTTACTACCGCAAGACATTGATTGTTTTAACGACATAGTGAACTTGTAATTAGTTTTTGTTCACACATTTTAAAACAGTTTCAATCTAAGACCACATTTTGCCTTCACTACACAACCGAACACAACCGAACACACACAACGACTATGAGGCATGAACACGTTGGTCAGCCGGGCCCACGATTATCAACCATGATTATCAACCATGATTATCAACCATGATTATCAACCAGCATTATAAACACTAGAGGAACCGTTGCACCGTAAGCGAGGACAGAACACACTCCAGTTAACGGGATTACCGCAAAAAACCGTCGCACTCCAGAAGTTGATATATGTAGGAAAACATTTGGGAACGAACACGAGCAAATAAGATAGGCAACTGTGAAGCAGAAATTCAGCGGAACGGTCTTGTAGTGCAGACCAATGTGACAAGACTCCTTCACTGAACTGAGCGCGAAGAACGCTTCGTTGGTCTTGATGCTCTGGGTTCAGCCCTATTTAATAGTCCTTTGCTTTCTCGACTTCGACATCGCGCACAAGATCGTGGTGTATCAATTCCAAGACTGTCTGCCAACATGGGATGAATTATCTGCAAAGAAAAAATATTTAAAATATAACTTAACGGAGTAAAGAGGGCAAATGGTGTTGCACCCTAGATGGGTATGCCTTTGAGAGGCATATAGATTTGTAGCGTATTTTTCTGCACGGGGTGTTACTTACTTCACCAGTTTTTTGCATTAATACCATTGGCAGGTAAACATGCCTATCAAAATTTATAGATTTTATGATTTGCATTGCCTGGAGGGCAAATGGTGTTACACCCTAGATGGGTACGCCTGTGAGGGTGTAGATACCGAAGAGTATATTGTCTTATACCCTTGAGGGATATACATGCTATGAAATTGTTTACATCTCTTGAAGCTTAATTATACCTGGGGGGCAAAGCGGTTATTTCTTTTTTCCTCTAACATTTAGTTGTGCATGGTTGCACAAAAGTTTAACTAGAGTGTTCCTGGCCGGCAGCCGATCTCGTTGGCTGTCTTTTGTTTATCTCTCATGTTTTTTCCTCTTTGTTTTTTCTTTAGTTATTTTCATTTCCAGTTTCTGAATGACTTCCCAGATCCAAGACGCGGTTGGTCGCTGTCTCGAACCGTGGGTTTTCAGCAGTGGTCAACTTTTGCTACTGATGTGTTAAATACAATGGCTGGATTCAGCTCGCTTACCTTACACTCTACCGTTACTGCCGTGAAGAAAGGAGCTCTTTGCCTTTCCTATCAGTCAGTAGTCTTCTATCAGGAAGGAACGCCTGAACGTGGATCTTCTCAAGCATCTTACTACAGTCTAGTCTATAACATCGTTTACGTTTAATATGTTTTTTCGATCTTCCATTGTTCTTACAGGTCCTGATTTGTGCGTTATTCGTTGTTGAATATAGGTTTTATATGCGATCTTACCACTGACAAACAAAGGGGCGGTAAAACAGCTGTTATTGTAGCTGATTGATGTCCTTTGTTTTTATTTTTCTAAGAATTTAGACCAGTATTTGTTTAGGCCTTTCCTGCTAGCATTGTTGTGTTATAAAAGAGGTTCAGCTCCATGTTTGTTAGGTTTCAGTTATAGTTATAATAATTTACCTTAGCGATTTCCTGGTTAGCAGGCTCAAGTTCCTGGCTTTTTGGTCTCCTGTGCTCAAGCCCCTTCTTTTGCTTTCTATCGTGGGCCCGGCTGACCAACGTGCCCATGCCTCATAGTCTTTGTGTGTGTTCGGTTGTGTAGTGAAGGCAAAATATGTTATTTGTTTAACATAAATTACTATTTTGCCGACACGGACCAGAGAACTGGGTGCGAGCGTAGCACGCGAGGATTATGGTTAGCGTGTTTGAAATAGAGTTCGTTGAGAGACTTGTGACATTCTACGGTCAGCCTCTTTGGCCTACACTTTACTCCGTTGAGTTTTTTTTTTTTTCTTTTGTGAATTTTGTACTTTCATTATCGTTTTTTTCATTATTCTGATATCATTGTTTTTTTTTTGTGTAAGCCTTAAAACCCCCAAAGGCTGCGCCATAGCATTGGTCGGGGGTACACGGTCCCTAATTTTTCCCATAGTGGTTTTTTGGGGTTTCGTGTCCGGCTGTGTGATGTAGGCTATGTTGATTTTATTCATCCTGCTGTAATCTTATTGATGTGTCAATAAAATGTATGTGGGCCCGGCTGACCAACGTGCCTGATAACCTGACCTATCTGGGGGAGGGAGGGCTTTTTTGTGCAGAAAACTGTATAACACTTGATTGGCCGAAAAGTTTTAGTCCACCTTTTATTCTTGTTTGAGCAAGAAAGGCCTATTTCACTTCGCCCTTTCCCAGCCCCTCTAGGCTCTTACCGATAGTACTAGCACTTGTTTTGGCATTATTTGGCTTCGCAAGCATTTTTTTTTACATTTAATCCCTAAAAGCACTGCTAGCATTATTTTTGATTTTCGACTGACTATTTGTCTAATTTTGTGTTAAAAAGCACAATCTGACTTTATTTATAGCGTCCAAAGATGCATTATGCCCTCATTTTAGTAAAAGGAGCCGAGGAGGCCTGGGGATAGGTTTATACGTGGGGCCTAACTCAGTCCATCACACTCGTTTCAAGATGACGTCATCCACGTTGTCATCGAGGAACAATGGAAGTCAGCCAGCCAAGGCAGAGATAGCTCGAGAGCGTACTCTGACATCAAACATTGATCGTTACAGTAACTGAAAATCTGAAAAATGTAATATTCTAAGATAAAAAAATCGGAAAAAAGTGAGCATTTTTATGTTACCCACGAGCACTTTTTAAAAAAATTAGCTTTATTTTAGCACTTTTTTGGCCAAAAACGAGCACTTCTTTTAGCATTTAATGCTTTTTTATGAGCACTTTCGGTAAGAGCCTAAGCCCCTCCCTTTTTTCTGCACTGTGGCTGGCGCATGGCAACTGTGGTTGGCGCATAACATGCTACACCCACTGCGGGCTCAAATATCAGGTTTTTATTAAATTAATAGAGAGATTAAGCTTCACGTTATACGGCAAACGTTATTTTGCTACCTTTTTTATCGAATTTTTAAATTAATCCCTTATAAAAATATGGAAAAATCCCACATTTACGACAAATACAAAACTACTCATTTCCGCGTACGAACGCCAAACGGCAGAAGTTGAATTCTTGCCGTTCGCGGGAAAAATAAACGTCATGCTTAACCTCTCTAATGAGAAATGATTACAAGCGATGTAGAAAGGAGCGAAATCGTTGCATGTTGCAACTGCTTACCTCCATTGTGCAGGGAATGATTATTTGCCATTGTGAACTGTACAATAATATGAAAAAATAAGCAATTATGGTTACACCAGGGTTACACAATCCCCATGCTAATCCCACAATCCAAGATAATTAATCTTTTTAGTATAATTCACTCATAATCGTCAAGAACACCTGGCGGACAGGGGGCAGAGGCAGAAATTAACGACATTCGGTTTTTAAAGAAGTATGCGCTTGGCTTTCATTTTAAGTTTATTCTGAATTCTTCGGATTTCTTGGTACGTCAATAATTCATTTATATAAGATAATGACTTCTTTATTCCGCGTCACCTGCCTGTAGAGCATTAGAGCAGTTTTCAATTGAGTGTCGTAAAACCAAAACCAAATTAATTGCTCTGGCCAATCACAAAGAACACAGACAATCCAGTGAACCAATCAAAACTCGAAGCAAATACATGTAGCTGGCACGAAGCGCGGGAAAACGTGCGCGAGTCACGATTGGATTTGGTTTTAGTTCTGATTGGCTGAGAAAGTGGCGCGATATTTTTAAGCCAATCACTAAGCGTTGTAATGCAGAACCAAAGCAAACGCAATTTACTTTTGACACTCAAGTGAAAACCGCTCTAAGGAGCAAGTCGATGTTCATCGTCGGGAATCTCTATTAAACGAAACGCCGGTTTAGATCTAGCTATGTTAACCATTACGTAATAGCTGTTATTAAAAGAACCTTAATAATCTAAACAATCCACAATGCTTGATAAACTTTGATAAAACTTAACTCGAACCTTATCATGCAGGATTTATTCAGCAAATAAGTTTGAAAGTAGGCAGGTAACATTGGTGACAAATAAAAGAAAATTTAGAATAAAAGAAAATTAAATTTTGTTACTGGAAAATTTAATCGGTTTCATCAAAGATGGCCTCTTGGAGTTGTTTTAAGAGTCTAGTTTTACATTTCAAAAAAGAAGCGTTTAGATACTTTTTGTTACTCTCGACGAGTCCTTTTTTCATATTTAATAAAGTGGAACATTTTTAATTAGCGAACGATATCAATAGTTTTCTAAACCATCAGTCCAAGCTGAAATCTTACCTATAGTTTAATTTATGAAACAATTGCTTTATCGCCAATGAAATTTTAAGAATGAGCTACTGTTTGGAATTAAAAAATATGTTTCAACTAACTCAAACCTGTCTGAAACAAGGCAGGAGTACCAAAATAATGGTCCAAGGTGATTTCATCTTTTGCTTTCCTTGTGTGTTTCGTCGTTTGCTTGAGTTCTTCTTCACTTCGCTCTAGGCAGATTAAACTGCTTCGGCAGTGAAGTAGCATGAATTATTGATTTTTGGTTTTATTATGATTAAATCCCTACCGAGTGAAACTAATTAGTTTGGCTTAAAGGCGAACTTTATCAAACCGTTATGTCTCTCATAAAACTGGGCCCTGGCTTCCAAAGGTTCAGTTTGAGGGGGCGGGAAGTTTCCTCACTTTGTAATACCAAACGCACTTTGTAGTTCAACGTCGCACTTAATAATAAATTCAATAACAAGCTAACTGAAACTGACTAGAAACAGGTATAGAAACGGCTTATTTTAACTTAATTGAGAGATTTTAAAGAATCTCGTCATCGATGCCTTTATCCAGTGCTCGCCGCGTGATTTATGCTCTGTGTACTGCAGGACACCATTATGATATTCATTATTGTGTGCAACACTCAACTTCATTCATTTCTAAGAATGATAGGATGGCACAACCGCGTGCATAAAATCTCATTTCACATTGTTGACTTTAGTCCAGCGGAAATGGTTGAAAAGAATTCACACAGAACATACAATGTATTCAAGTTCCATATCATATTATTAATTAACATCCCAGAATAGAGTGAATGATATAAGGCTTGGCGCGATTTTAAAGCGCATCTTTATCGGTTTATTTCTTGGTATGATGTTTAGAAGTTTTCAAGCTATAAAGTTCCGTTAAACCAATGATACACGGTTCAACATTTGTTGGGCAACAAATGCTGGAAATGCTGCACTGTTCAACAAATGTTAAACAGTGTATCATGTGATGTTAAATGTCGAAATATGCAGTTCAACAGTTGAAACAGTTGTTTTCGCAACATTTATTGCTCAACAAAATGTTGAACCGTACATCACTGGCTTTATGCTGGCATGGCGAATGGTCGATCTAGCTGATTAAATGTTTGTTCACATCAAGAAAACGGAGCGTTGTAACTACACAGCGGGGATCTACATGTACCAACTAGATCAACGTCAGGGGGGTTTCGTAAAAAAAAAAAAAAACAGTACACACAACTCCACAAAAAAGTACGTTTGTAACGTTTTATTAGTTAAACTAAAATACCATTGGTTTACAAAGTTTATAAGAGGCATACTATAATTATGGAGCGTTAAGAAATCTAATAGAACCTACGATACGAATCAATTACTCTATTCCCTTTTTTAATCATAATGATTTATTTACGACCTATGACGTGCTACTACCCTGTCATAAAATAATAAATACAACAACTTGCGGCATTATTAAACAAACAGCAACGTGATAAAATGAAACCTGAAAACACACAGTCAATGTAAACATTTTTGAGTGACACCTTAAGCAACTAGACATTAACCGACATGGCACAGGCAATGGAAACAACCAATCAAAACCGCTACCAGTAGCATTTTTACACAGGTTGTATGCGACAGTGTTTTCCCGCCAGATTTAGCGTCCGTCGCGGCTTTCAGTATTTTCCCGCCAAAAAGTTCACAGAGGATGAAAATGCTTTCTTGAAATATGCTTTCTTGAAGTATACTGCCACTATCTTACCGCAACGTTATATAACACTAATACATGTGTGACTTTTTCGTAAAAAAGGAAAAAAAAAAAAACAATTAAAACATGGGCAGTATATTAACGGTATACCACAAGAAAGCAATTGGAAGGTTTCAAATCGTGTACGGTCGTAACAGTCTAAAAAGAAGTGTTTGCAACATGGTACGAAATACAACTTTTCGTGATTCCATGAGATAAAAAATAACCTCACAAGGTAACTGAATAGAAACTACATTTTTCTGACTCGGGTTTCCACACAACGTGTCAACACAATTTGAATAAAATGACATGGGCTTTTAACATGTTTAATTTGCTAAAAACTTTATTTCACTAGTAAAGGGAATTTAGAATTTGTTAGACTAGGCTGGCTAAGAATTTATTACATTCATGATTTTATAATTCTACTTTTTTCTATAAAGGGTTCCATTTCCTTGAAAATGAGAAACTGGAAAACGGGAACACAAACTACAAACTCGACCCCACTCCCAACCTACAGCGCCGAATTAAAACTGTGGTGTCTCGCGTCTGGGAACAAGACAATTTTTACCAACAGAAATATCATTTATCTATTAACCCGTCTTTAATAGTGTTAATTTAATCAATATTGATAAGATAAAAACAACATAACCTCAATTAATGCACCACCCAACGAACCCTTCTGTTACTGAATTATTGTCAATATCCTTCTCGCCCCAGAAACTGTTTGAAAGATGGTTTTGAAAACACTTCATTCCGTCAACGAATGAATCCACTTTTCAGGGATTTTTTAAATCTGGTTTAACTAAACTGGTACGGTTTATCTGGTGTGACTAGGATATGAAGAAACAATACTTTAAAGCTACTGTTCTTGTCTAAGCCGGCGCATAATTATGAAAGTACGGAAACCAGGGATAAAGGGCATGCATCCACACTGTCGACGTGCATGTTTTAGGTCACACTGCCCCATTTTGAGTGTCATTGTTGGTTAACAATAATATTTTGGAGTTGGCATTGTTTGCTGTCCTTCGACTTTTGTTTCACTTCACTGGTAATCGTAACATCGACTGAAATTTTTTTAATGATAATGATAATTTTGCCCCTAATATACCAATAGAAAACAGAATGTGGGTCACATTTTGAACGTAAACATATTAGATTCACTGAACTAATCAAGTTTTGAGTATCTAGCAATTAAATTTGCACTCTAAAGTGTTTTTAGCAGTGGTCTTAATATTTAAAGGATAATTCCTACCTAAAAAAATACAATGAACATGTGGTTCCACATTATCTTTACTAGTTAGACTACACATTTTTACGTGAGTTACACTCTTACCTCTTGAATGCAATGATTAGAAAAAATTATAACCTTTCCTTTAATTAGTAACAAGTAGATAAAACTACAAACAAATAACAGGAGTTTCTTGAAGCATACACATAAATAACGTTAGCAGAATGTTACCCTCGGCTAC
This sequence comes from Oculina patagonica, assembly GCF_052425735.1. Lineage (NCBI taxonomy): Eukaryota > Metazoa > Cnidaria > Anthozoa > Scleractinia > Oculinidae > Oculina > Oculina patagonica. Next base: position 40,051,283 of record NC_135759.1, read on the forward strand.
ATAATTTCACAGAAATAAATCGTGATGTAACATATTACATACAGTATACATTTAGATATAGGGAAGCCTGCCCCTTAGCGTTTTATAGGATCTATAGAATGTTTGTATAATTCAGCAAACAAACCCATTTTCTTTTTTAAACAGCTACTATTTTTCTTTGTTGTTTTAAAGCTGTATTTGGCATTTTCTCATTCTCTAATGCCTAAAAACACAAAAGAGAAAACACATATGGTTATTGAAAACCATTTTTATTTAGGAAATAGAAAAAGGTGTGCATATTAATTTTATGTAACCTAACAGGAGTATTAGAGAAACATTCCAAATTTTATGTAGTTGAAGCAAAGGATTTCCATAAGTGCTCGTTTTAATTAAAGATAGAGTAGGAAAATGTAAACACAGTTTCACATAAGATGTATTTAAATTAAAAGATTTAAAGAAGAAAGCCATCTACATGATAGTATTATGATGTGTTGTAATTTAAAATGAATTTTAAGTCAAAACGAGTTAAACTAGTTTGATTTGATTTTTTTGTTTGTTTAAATAATATGGTTATAAATCTCGAAAAAGGAAAATACAAATCAAACTGTAGCTTAAATAATTTTAACCTGAAATTTATTTTCATGTAAACTACAACATACATGTATGCATGAACTAAAAAAGAAATAAAAAATGCAGCCAAGTGCAATGTTGAGTTATTATAAGCACGTGGGAATTTTTAAGAACATGAGAGAAGTGCATAAAGAAGCACAAGGCGCAGCTGAGTGCTTCTCACACTTCTCAAGTGGTCTTAAAAGTTCAAGCACGTAACACATTCAAAATCGTGCATTATTACTCAATAAAACCCACACGTGATGTAAGCTGCGTGCGTTATGGGGCTTTAATAAAGTCGAACTGAACAACCATAGCGCATGCAATTCCACGAGCATTTAAAAGTATAAACACGACAGTGACAGTGACAACAACAACAGCAACAACAACAAATTTCATTCACCTTTGGGATTTTTCCCGTAAGTATTGGTTTTCTTTTTCAAGCTGTCTTATTTTCTCATCTTTGGCTCTAAGCTGAGTTGTCAGGAAGTCTATCTCATCTCTCTGGTCACTGTATGCCAGTCGTAACTGTCAAAACAATTAAACAACTAAGTCTAGCAGCATTATTAGTATCCTTGTTACCCTTTTATTCCTTGCTGTTCCATGCACAGACATATATCAAAAATACACTACACCACAGTAGCAATCCTAAACATTTTGAGCCAATTTATGACTAGACAGTAAACGAAGAAGCATTCTCAAGTTGAATACTCGGAAAAAAGATTTTCCGAGTTCCCCCAACGGGAGTCGAACCCATGACCTTCCAGAATACCGGTTGGACGCTCTAACCACTGAGCTATGGGAGACTCGTGGTGAGCGAGGTCATATACTAGGTTCTTATGTGTGACACATGTCCTGCCAACTGCAGGCTCAAATATGTCTAAATAATAAATGTGGATAAATGTAAAGTGAAATGGCAACTTGAATAAAGTGAAAGTAAATGAAGAAGCGTTCTCAAGTTGAATACTCGGAAAAAAGAAAAAAGATGTCCATGACTAGACATTCAACTCTAATGACAAGGGATTACTATAAAGAATCACAATACACACCTGTAGGTAAATGCACCTAACACAAGTTACACAGAGTTCAAGCAAACATGATGGGTAAAGGAACATAGCTAAACAAAATGTTTAATGAGCAATCTAGGACAAGTAAATGTAGATTTTCCTGCTGGGTAAGTCACCTGCCTCATGATGGGCAAGGGCCCAGGCAAGTTGTCTCCTAAATCATGATAGAGTAAGGCAAAATTTGAGAGCTGTTTGTCTGAAGGCAAGCTGGAATTTTTTTCAGGCCCTGTATACATCCATACAATAAGATAATTGTGACACATAATAACTTACAGTGTCAATATCCCAATTTGAAAAATCTCCAGAGCGTCTGTCTCCACCTGACCTTCTCTTCTCTGAAGACGATACTCTACTGTTTACTACTGCTTTGGCTGTGACCTGGAACACAACATAACAAAAGGGGACTGAATGACTAGCTAATTTACTGCTGCATAGGAGGTATGTGTACATCTACTTTAGTTATTATTTTCAAATTTCTAAGATGCCCAGCCATTGTGTCGGAACTCTTAGATATTATACATTGGGTAGAAACTTGAAAGCTTGTTCACGACCCTGTTAGTAGATCCTTTTTTATTTGTCTTTGCTCTCATATGAGACAGCTATAAAATAAATAAAATATTATGTCACGCTGATCTCCAGAATTTCCATGTAGGCTCTTAGGAGGTGAAAGAAAACAATGTTGGCTCTTAGCCAACTGAAAAGTCATTATGACCAGGGATGCACCTAAGAAAACACTAAGCGGGCTCATCAACAAGCCCAGTTGGCTTTTCCAGCCTTGGCGCCTCTAAAAGTTTATCGAAGTCTTTGTTTTCATGTGAAATCACGCGGGGAGGAGGAAAGAGGGGGAAAGAGAGAACCGAGGGGACAGTGAGAGAACACGCCGGGCAGAGAGGGCGGGACGACCACCCCGAGACCACGGACCGCGCGGACGGGCCGGGCCCGGGGAGGGCCCCCCGCCACGGCGCGAGTGAAGAGAAGGAGAGGGGCTGACGGACCCGCACAGAGGAGGAGAGGGCCGCCGAGAGGAGAGGGCAGGGGCCGGCCCCCAACGCCAGACCCAAACCCAGACGTGGTACCTGTGGTGAAATTTCAGTTGGATTTAAGTTCTATTTCAGCCGGTTAAACCAGCCGGCAGCTGGCCCTAAGTGACGTCCCTGTATGACCATAAATTACAATTGATTCTCACCTGGATTGGATCTCTGTGTTTGGAGTCTGGTTTACTTGATACTTCAGTTGCCTTAACATACTGGATTTCGCTCTCTCCATTCTGCCCTCTTGACGGCACATGGTTTGTCTCAGGTGAAGGTGCATAACGCTGATCTTCATTTCTGCTGCTAACTCTGACTGGTGATTTTGGTGGAGATTCTGAGGTTGGACTTCTGTCATAGAACAATAATTATTTATAATTTAATAATAATAAATATTTTTATTAAACTTGAATTAAGGTATTAATCAAGGCAGACTTCAAGATTTATTATGTACTTTTACTACCAGATTGCATGTAGCTATGCAAAGTTCTAAAATTAAAGCTTAAATAATATAAGTCTTTTGCCCAGCTAAAATAACGTTGAAGTTGTTCTGTCATTAGAGTAAAACTTTTTTTTTGTTATTTGCTGGAGCAGACAGAGCTGAGTTCAAGAGTCTATGTGCAAAACCACTGATACGAAAACGAGTTTCACCTACAAGTTCATTTTCATGCAAATCAAACTCATTTTCATATATAAATGGTTTTGTATGTAGACTCTAAACAGAAGCAAAAAGTAACTTGGAAATGGCCTATTAAGTTAGAAGTCAATCAAAATTGTCTGTTATAATGTCTTTAGAACGATCTTGCTGCTCCAAAATGATTGGCCTGATTAAGAGCAGACTCAAATTCTTTTAAATTTAAAATTTGTGCTGTGGTTGTTGCAAACTCTTAGCTGGCCCTGTGTTGATTACCGTAGTTTGACTTTACTTAACTTATACAACTATACAATCATGTACCTGGTTGCTATTGGCCTTGCACCAGAGGCTTCTCTCTGTTCACTTGTTCTCATGTCACGGGTTTCCATCTCACCATCTTGAAGAGGAAAGTCTTCTAGAAGGTCCGTTAAGTTTGGATATCTATTTAAACTCTGGTCAATCCATTCCCGAGCTCTCATGGAAGGTACATTTGATGGGGTTAATGGGTACAAGTCTCGCTGAATTACGCCAGTTTGCTGTAAATAAGAAAATGCAGTTATCGTCTTAATGTCTTAATACTGTCCATTGAGAAAAGAACCATGATCACAAATTGTGACAAGCCCATGGGAAGGGTTGACAACTCAGTGCAAGAGAGGAGGGTGTTTTGGTGGATAAGGTTCTGTCTTTGATGGGGGGGGGGGGGTTAACAGTAATAGAATATAATGATGATGGGTTGGTTACAGAAGCCTAGTCGATATGGGCTTCCTTAGGGCTGATTCCTGAAGATTGAACATCCTGCAGTAACTGAGGAATTTGTTAAATAGAGGCGTGATGACAAAACTCAGGATAAAGGATGGGTTTCCCTTTGGCCCATTCCTGGTCTGAAAGGATGAACTTTGTTGCCAAAAGATGGGCTACCTGGACTAATTTTATTAATGAGCACTTGCATGTAACCAGCTAATTCAAATCTACAATTCTCTGTAAATTTATTCTGTACTTACTCTTCTAGGAACAGTCATGGCAATTGGCTCCACAAAGTTGTTATTGTGCAACTTATAAAACCTGTAGATCTCACAAGAGGTAACATCAAGACCTCTCTTTGGCATGACACCAAAACCACGCTGAGGCGATGAACTGCGGTACTCATTGAGAAAAGTGAAGTATGGCTCAGAATCTGACAGCTCGTAATATCTGACATTGCCATCTCCCTATAAGAAATCATGGTACATTACATAAAGTTCTATAGCTTAGGTTCTTAAAGAGTCAAGTATTCCATAGGCTACAAGGATCAACTGTGAACAGTGAATTATAGGGTGACCCTATTCGGCGGGAATGACAGAACGGCGATAGTATATTGCCCTGGCTAACTAACACAAAACCAAAAACAAACAGCTAGCTTCAAGCAAACCGCAAGCAAACCAGGGTAAAGCTTGACTACAAGCAAACTAGTGACATTCCACCTAGTAATAAGGTCACCCAAATTATATTTATTACTGTGCTAGAAAATTGCAAGCAAATTAAAACTTTTTGAGGAGCTAAGCAGTCTTATACATGTTTACTTTAAGTCCAGTTAAATAATCATGATATTTTTAGTTTTTAAATTTTTAACTTTTAAAACTTCACTCTCTGCATGTGTAGATATTTTAGCTCAATAGATTAATTTAGTTAGGTATTTTTATATTTTATTTTTATTTTTTAGCATAGTGATTGTAAAGCGCTATGAAAGATTAGCTAAATAGCGCTATAGAAATGTTATTATTATTATTATTATTATTATTATTATTATTAAAAGCCACTTCCCTCCCCTTCCCCCCAAACACACACAGGCCAAATTATACTCCTGTGCATGTGCTGGGTTGTTTAAAAGCCAATTAACAGTAACCAAGAATTAAAAGTTGATCAAGGATTCAACTTCCCTTGTATAAAAGTGTTTTTATTGTTTATGTTTTGTAGAGTTTAAGAATAGTCACCATCAAAACTGGAGTACAGAAAATATAAACAGAAAACCTCTCTGAAAAGTTATAAAACTGAAATCAAAATTCACAGGGTCATAACAAAGTGTGAAGCAGCAAGGCGTGCGGTCCATTCCGGTTTCCCTAAATAGCACTTCTATCAGTTAGCCAAAATGGCACTCAGGTTAGCCTAAATAGCATTCTGGTTAGCTTACATTTAGCTTAGGTAGCTTGCAGTTAGCCTTTTATTTGGAGCAGGGATTTCTGCCTCGCATGCCTTGCTGCCTCTTACCTTTGTAAGATTCCATTCATTTTTTTTGGTATTTTTTTTTTAGAAATTACAATCATTATGACAATATTACATACAAGAACCTAAAAATAAATTACAATACTACAGACACAAACGAATTACAATATTAAACAAGCCTTGCACAATGTGACAAAACTTAGTACAAATTGAAAAGACAAAATAAAATAATAAAAAATATAAAAAACTACCTCCGACAGCGGGTACAGGTACAGTTTTAGGTTAACTTAATTCATGCTAATCCTGGGTTAGCTTAAACATGCTTTGAACAAGTTACCCAGCCCTGGTAAACTGCAATAATCGTGGTATGGAAACTAGGATCATGTGTTCCAATTGATCTTTATACAGACTTTGATTATTGTGCGTGGCACATTTTGAAACATACCTTTCCAGCGAGATAAACAATCCGTGTGTCGTGATCATAAAATGGAAGCAGAACCCCAGATGAAGAATCAACAGTGTCCATTTTAATAGCTTTCTTCAAGTTTCTCTGATGGAAAAATGTAAAGTTCAAACAAAGATTTTGATTAAGTGGGTGGTATATATTATCAATGAATATCAGGACCTGGAAGTTAAAGAAATTGATGATTGTTCTTAAGTCTCATCACCAATCTTCTTGGCATTTACATATTGTACAGAGAAATTGGCCGTAACAGACACTACAAAGTGATGTATTCATAAAAACAGCATTCTTACCACATCCCAGATAGCTATTTGCCTCTCATTCATTCTTGAGAATCCTGTTGAAAAAAGCATGTTCATGTCGCCCATAAAGACAACATGGGAGCTTTTGTTTCCTGGATGTCCCACTCCATGCTGAAAAATCAAACACAACCATCTTATAATTAGTCAGTAAAAAAAACCACAGCTGAACTTTTATATTATCCATACCTTGATTTTCCAGACTTTTTATATAGATTGTCTTTCTCAGTTTGATTCCCTGTGGTATTTGATAATATTGTGGTTCCCTTCACATATTTTTTTAGTTCATATAGCGTGATCATCCATGAAAGAACTGCTGTTGTTTACTGATGTTTCAACGAGCTGAGCAGAAATCAAGTACACTACCACTTAAAAGTAAGTTGACAGTCTTGCCTCGGTCCTTGAAACTCCATCCTCGCGTGTCGAACTTTAAGTGACTCGAATTTTGAGACGTGAGGATCAAGTCTCAAGTCTTGAGGATCAAGAAACAAGGCAATCTTGAATATGCAGACTTGAAATGGCTTCTGAGAAAATGATTTATTTCTTGAAAGAGAATAATAGCCATATTTCTGATTTCAAATTTTTGACTGTAAAGACTTGTGACTGTCCAGCCACCTTGTCCAACAACAGTCCCTTGCCCTGCCTTGCCTTGCCTTGCCTCCTGGAAGCCAAGATTCACCACCAACAAATGAAGACGCACAGCTCTAAATTGGGAATCATCACTTATCAAAGATGCAATGACCAACAACTACAGGGTACATGTTTTTTGTAAGGTGTAAGTCATAAAGGGCCATATTACAGATGGCATGCAGCATTAAGTAGGTAAGGAACACCCCTGGTTTTGAACCCAAATGTTGAGTCATAGGAAGTGGCATTATACATAAGCTTTAAAAGTTTCTGATTGGTGAGACTGGAGGATCAAGCAATCAAAGTGGACAAATGCCCAGTTAAGGGTAGTGCTACCCCATCAGAATGAAATCATTTGGTTTGACCTCATATGACTCACACAGCGATGGATTTCTTTTTACTCTAGTTAAATTTCCTAAGGAATAAATAATGATATGCCTGTACTTACTGCTACAAGTCTTCCAGCCCTGGGATCTATAACTCTTATCTTCTTGTCTTTACAAGTGGATGCTAGTAAACTCCCATTATAATTGAAAGACAATGAAAAAATAATATCAGGATGTCCCTTGAGTATTGTCGCAGCCTCTCTGTCGTCTACAATGTCCCAAATTCTCACTTCACTGTCATACGCAGCGCTAGCAATTACACCCTCTGCACAGGGATGCCATCGAATAATGTTAACTTTACGTGAATGCCCCCTTAAATCAACTAAATATTCATCAAGGTCCATTGAAAGGCCGTCTTCAGGAATGTGCCATATTTTGATCGAGCCATCTTCAGAACTGGAAGCTATTTCTTGATCATTGAAAGGGTTCCATTCAATATCTAACACTGGTCGGCCATGACCTGTGACTTTAGGAGCATCTATAGGTACACGTCCAACCTGTGATTAAAGTGAAAGAATTCTTATTGTAGCATTTTTTATTGTTATTTTTAAAGGCCTACACTCAAAAAACAAAAATGAACACACAACACAGTTAAGCATCCCATGTCCAGGAGAGAAGGTTATGCATACGAGCCTGGTGGCCCATCAGGCTGGAGCTTATCCCAGTTATGGTAGCATGAAGAGACTAGTATTATTTCTACTCCCCCCTGGATGGGATGCTAGTCCATCGCAGTGTTAACCCCTAGGAAGCATTAAATTCGCCAGTTCTCATTCATACACGGGTGAAGAGAGGCACTACGAGAGTTTAGCATAACCCAGCTGCTGACTATTGGCAAAATGTGCAATCTGATTGGCTACACAGGTGCCATCTATTGATCAATAGACGGAAATCGGAGCACGCGCTCAGTTTTTTGCTGAATTTTATCAATTCAAACCTTCAATAAATCAATTCTAAATGGATATTTTCTGGATCCACACATTGTCACTGACTACCAACAAGGTGGAAAAATAAATATTGTATTCTTCCATGTTGAATTATAATCAGTTATTTGAAGCACATAAGAGGAAACAGAATGATTTCTACTACTAACAAAAAAACACAGTAAACTAACTTTGGCCAAAGTTACTATTTTCTAAAGAAACTGTTGTGCTGCATCAGTGGGCAACTGGAAATTGATAAAGATAAATAAACCGCCAGCCCTTTGCCGCAGCAAAGTCAAATGGCTAGCACTCGGAAACCTCAGCTTTTTAAAATTCGCTAACTTCCAACTAATAGTCAACCAAGTGTTAAACTTGGCCAATGTTACATTATTCTACAGCCTGCCTAGCCCTGGCTTAATGACCTTATTAAATTTAGATATATTATTCTGTGAATCAATATTCTATGAAATAATAGTGTTTTCTACATTCTTTCTAGTAAGCAATTATACCACTCATTATTGTCTGCTCTTTGTCAAAGAGCAGACAAATGGCCTGCAAATAATTGACTTGGTATTCACTCATAGAAAACTAAGATGAGTAGCACTTAGACTTAAAAAAAAATGTGAGATGTTAATTCATGTCTGACCAGCAGCTGTGAAGCATCAATATAACCCACAAATTACATTTCATAAACTGTACTGTCATTAATAGTGTCTGGCGCAGGTATAATATAAACTACTGTGTAATGAAGAGTCTAGGGTCGTGTTCTATTGGGGTCAACCGTTTCAACCACAACCGGTTTTGGTTGAGACGGTTGACGTTTCTCAATAGAACACTTTTCCAACCTTGTTCGGTTGAAACGCGGTAACTCCTGGAAATAGTCATTACCAGACTTCCATGTTCACACGCCGAGGTAAACATGGCGGCCGGTAGTCGTGCTGTTGTGTCCTTTGTACTTTCCGAAGTCTTAGAAGAAGATATTTTAAGAGATGAATCCGACGATGAACTAAAGGGATAAGCAGCTTATTTTTTAGACAACGAACGAACACCTGCTGTTCGTATTTGTGAATATGTGGAAGAAGTTGTGACAAATTTGCCAGACTCACATCTGAAAATTTGGGTTCGTGCTCATGATGAGAAGTTTTGCACTTTCGTCCGTCCAGCGCATGAAACCTCCGGACTCATTGCTGCTGCCTGTCGAACAGCCTGGGACAGCTGCATTTTCGCCAATTTGGGCGGCCATTAATTCCTGAACCTCTTCCCTGTCAAGTGTTTTATACGAGAAACTACCGAAACTCGCCATCTTTTTGTTGTTTACGAGTGTCGCGAGCAGCAAAGATCCCAGCAGCAGCAATTATAAAAAGCTTGCGAAAATGACAGCGGTCGCTACCAATACTTTATCAACCGTTTCAACCTGGTTTGATGCCGGTTGAAAAAGTTGATCAACCAAACCAACCAAAAACGGTTCTTTCCCAAAAGAACACGAAAAAATACAACCAACCCAACCAACCTAAAATGGTTGATCCCAATAGAACACGACCTAGGTGATGTGACAAAGACAGTAGGCATAATTGCGTTTAAATAGAATAAAAAAGACTGTTGAGATATGTAGTGATGCCAGAAAATAATTAAATGTTAGTTATTATACGAAACGAGTCTAACGCCCGTCATTCTTCTTTATAACCTCTTGAGTCTGCTTGGAAATGAAGACATCTTTGTTACGACTTGTTTTTGCAATTTTTCACTCAAGCCTACAATAATATTGTAGTTTTAATACCTCTTTCGACGTAAAATATTTCATTTACATTTCTAAAGTATTAAGAAATGCATATTTTTTTCTCTATAGGAATATATACAATATTAAACAAATATGTCACAAACCACAACTTAGTCTACTAGCTACCCTAGCTTTTTGGCATTCTATTGCACTGCAGCTTATCTGTCTGATCGTCAGATCTTACAACTTTGACATGACCATTCAAAATTTTATCTTGCAATCAACCAAAAACATTTTAGTGATCACCCTGTGAAAAAAACCTGTCAGTTCATTGCACAACAATGCAAGCTTTTATTTATTCATGTTTATGTAATTACAAGAAAGCCAGATTATGATGGCGTGTAAAGTTGACAAAAGTTGACACTAAAACCAAACGTGAAAATGACAAATTGAAGACTGCTTTGTATTATAAATTTATTCAACAACAACCCTGGCTTGAATTTGCTCTCTCGAGAACAGCCCAGAGAGCAAATTTTATCATATTTTCACGCTCGAGTACCTCTTAAATGTCACACCTTACGGAAAATACATATTCGAGAACTCAAATTAGCATGAAGAACAAAAATAATTTGTTCAGACACGGATGAACTACAATGAAAAGATCTTAGCATGTTGTTCGAAATAAAAGATATGGAAACATATAATTAAATGGTTTCTCATCGTGCAATGCACAAGCTGGTCTCACACGGCCTGCCTGTGGCTTGATGAAGTATTAGTGTGGGAATCAATCAAAGTTCTGAGAAAACATATGTTTTCTTTTCCCATAACCGATGAACTTTGAATTCCCGCATAATGAGCAGTTTTGCGTCACTATATAAAAACTTGACATAAACACAATAGATTTTAAACTCAAACTAAGGCAAACCGAAGAGTAAGCGTCAAGGCTAGAAAATTCTAAACTGGGGGCTTAAATACCAGTCGATATGGCAGCCAGCAGGCAGCAACTTCTTTGTTATGACAAGCAAAAATGAAAACATGCAGTAACGCTTGATTCGATTCGGTCGCGCACTGATGTGAAATTGATCACGACATTTTACAGGCATTTTGCCATGCATACAACTAAGTAAAGTATACCTGTAAAGACTCGGCGAATAGCAAATAAACTAGTGATTTGAACAGCAAACCGACACGCATACATATAGCCTTTTAAGGCCATGCAAACGATAAATTGATTTGCAAACAATAAATAAATAAACCCATGCAAGCATACCTGTTCGAGCGGCAGCACTAAAAACGTCCCTCCACCGCTTGATTCTACCACTACTGCAAGGAATTTAGGATTTACTGCACAAAGACTGCCTCCTTCTGTCGTGTTAGTTGACAATCTGATGGCTTCGTAGCATCTTTCTTTCTTGTAAGGGTTCCCAAACACATGCTTAAACTTGGAGGAGCGAGGAACCTTAAACGAACCTCGAGAAGACATGTTCGCCAAAGCACCAAGAAACCTCGCTGTACAAAGCCGATCGTGTTCCCTTTCCGACTTAAGGTATCACTTTAAGGCTTCTAACGCTACATATGCACCGCTCTGAACAAACAACTTAATTCAAGACGCTAAAAACTTCACAAGCCGTCTTTCAAAATTACTTCTATTGGCGTGAGATCTATCGTCCTCCTTCCACTGCCCATAAAAGCCGGACGGTGATTGGTCATTTTCTGAATGCATAATAATAGACTCATTGTCATTGGTTCACTGAACACGCGCGAAAACATTCCTTCCCGCTCTCTCGACAAAGTGGGGTCAAAATTTTTTAGACTGTCACTGTTTACGATTTATCACACTTCTTATCCCTCTGTCTGGTCTATGAGTTATGAAATAAGGATATAGGATCACAAATTGTGTGTAGATAACATTAATTTTATTTCAAATGATTTGCAAGAAATGCTAAACAAAGGTTTCTTTTTGTTTATTATGATAGCAGCCATTTCACTGCTGTTCATGCGCCATTGATATTATCGATTCTGTTGTTTACGTCTGTCCGAGGTCATCTTTTATTTATTTATTTTTCAGACATACGGTGTTTTTTCCTTCATACAGTAATCGGAAATTAGCTGTCTGCCCTAGTGTATCTGATACTGACTTTTGTTAGCCGAACAAACGAGATAAATCAAATTGTTATTGTTGTTTATATTCGTGTATTGTCCTTGATTATCGCATTTTTTTTTTCATCATTACCCATGTCAATAACTTTTACTCTTTGTCGACCTAAAAAGAGAACTAAGGTTATAATTTACAAGGTCTTTGCCTCTATTTCAATATGATCTCACCTGTCGTTGTGTTTTTAAACGGAAGTTTGATTTGATTCTGCGGCATGGTAGATAAATGAGTATTTACCGCTGCGACGTGCGCTAATGCTCGTGTCCAAAGTTATTGGTTTTGTGTTGATTGTTGACGTAGTTATGGCTAAGTGAATTCCTGACCCGCGGGAAAACAGTTGTAATTGTTTTTCTTATCAGTCATGCAGTGAGTCATGGCGCCAATTTCATTTAGGAAAGAAATACTTCCCTTCTTTCTAACCAGTGAACAACATACTAAACATACTCATTACTGAGTTACATCGTTGCAACTCCCTTCGATGAGGTTTTTGGAAATTCCAGGACCGTTTGCGTTTGTCTGTCAAGGTGTTGATTTTGTGGCAGAAAAGGGTGTGGCATCTGTTTGTTTGTTTACCTGTTCTGTCTGTTGTGTTTGTTCTTTGACTGCCAGTCTGTTTCTGCAAATATTGTTCTTTGTTTGTTTCCTCCGTTTTGTTGGTTTCTTTATTAGTCCCCAGACCAACACCATCACAATCATCAGCGTTATAACTTTATGCATGCAGATATGGCCCAATGAAAACTCAGTTGATTGGCTAAAACGATTGGCTATCGAAACAAGGCGACTTCAGTAAGGCTTTAGCGGCCGGCTGTTTGGTTCTCTTTCTCCAGAGACAAATTCAGTTTTACTCCACAGGTATCCCAATCTTGGAGTCGTGAACATTACCTGACATTGCGTGACAACGTAAATGTAACAGTTTGTATGAGAAACGATTCCAGCGAGTTTTATTAGTTCACTGTTTTCCTTTCCATATGAAACTTAGCAGTTGTCTAGCAGTAACGTTTAAAAGTAATTCGCATTTGCTTTGGTTTTGCATTATTACGCGTCTACGCCTAGTGATTGGTCTAAAAATCTCGCGCCACTTCCTTATCCAATCAGACGTAAAACCAAAACCAATCGTGACTAGCTTACACGCGTTTCCCCGCGCTTCAAATTGGTTACATATAGTTGTTTCGAGTTTTGATTGGTTCACTGGATTTTCTGTGGCCTTTGTGATTGGCCTGAGTGATTACTTTAGTTTTAGTTTTACGACTCAGTAGTTTTAAAACTTGCTGGAATCGCTTTTTAACAACCCCATAACGCCACGGAAATACAAGTAACAAGCAAGTTGTTTCTATAGTATTTCTTTTCCATATTTCTAACTGTTATTAGCCTGCGTAGCAGGCGTCGAAAGGGGAGGGAGGGGGAGTTGGGAAGAGAGAGAGAGAGAGGGAAAAAATGTTATATACGATTGTTGCTAGCCTGCGAATACAGCCGCCTCTCATTCGCGTCCCGCAACGAAAAGCGAAACACGAAGAAAGACGTCTGCGATTCACGGCCAGAAATTCCATACCGATGACGTTAACCACTAATTAGATTTCCCACACCACACGCAGTTGGTCTTGCATAATTATATTTTTTGCTTTCAGCCGCACATTACTTGCTTGATCACAAACACTTTCAAGGCAGTCAAGGACACATTTAGGGGTCATTTACACCGGACAACTTCATCGCGAAAATTAGAAATCCCTATACGAGTTGCACATTAGTAAAATTTGGAAAAATAAGCTGCGAAATCACTAGATGACATTGTTTTGGAACTTGAGCGCAACTCTCGGAGGTGTTGGGCCGTAAATACCGATACCGCAACGATCATAACAATTCTTCTGAGTTCGTTTCTTCTTTCCCCGCTGTTTGTCAACTTAAAATTCTGTTTTTCTATAGCATTTATTCTTTGGTTGTGGATGGTTCAGGTCGTTCAGGTTATCTGTATTTCACATTTTTGATGCTTGTTTGTTTTGCCGGCTGCCTTTATGTCAACATTAAAAGTTAGGTGACAAAATTGATCTATTTTTAACGGCCGCTGTGGCGCGTCCTTTCTGTACATCTTTGAGGTCGTTCATCTTATTATAAAGCAGTTTCTTTTTGTTTCCCAATTACATATGAATTATAGATATTAAAGAAATTCTAAGGTATAGCTTTGGTGTAGTTTTACGATCCTTCCCCCGGTCAACTTTTAGTCCGCAATAACATCCGGTTTTTTACCGTTCGTGTCATGAAGTGTTATATTTCGCATACATTATGTAAATTAACTAGCTGACCAATCAGCGCTCCTGTCCGGATTCTGGACAGATTTACGTCATCAGTATGGAATTTCTGGCCGTGAATCGCAGACGTCTTTCTTCGTGTTTCGCTTTTCGTTGCGGGACGCGAATGAGAGGCGGCTGTATTCGCAGGCTAGATTGTTGCATTCTCATACTACGCTGCTGCGCAATGTCAAATGATGTTCAACGCTCCAATGAGCTTGGGTGACCTGTGGTCTAACACGCATTTCTTTTAACGTTGGAAAAATCAACCTGTAACTAAGTATAAAAAAAAAACGTTCTGAAACGGCTGAAATTGAACATGGTCATTTTATATCCCCGTATTAACTGTAAATCGGCTTTCCATCCATGATTTGATGACTTTATAGTGTAAGTGACCGGAAATAGGATTACTGGTAAGAGTGCTCAGACAATTGCTTAGACAGCATTTCAGACAATACAAACAGACGACGGGGACAAAGTTACGAAATCGTACTAAAACGACAGAACAGAGCCAGATGACTGTGATTTTAAGAGATAAGTACGGTAATGCCCAACAGACAAAACTTCAACTGGCCATAGTCATTAAGATTTTCGTAAATTTGGGTCATCATGACATAATACTCTGACTACACCGACATGAAGCCCATGCCATGGCGCAACGTTATCAAAAAAAAAAAACATCAGCGCTGAAATTGACCATTGGATACGGCACCTAGAGGTCCACCTATCAGTCCAGGAATTTTTTACATTCGTAGAGCGTAAGTTTCGTAAACAATAAAGGTTGGGACACACTTGTCGATAGCTCGCAGCGACAGGTCTATGCGACAAGTCGCTCCGTGTGTAGTGGTTCAAAACAAGTCGCTGCGACAAGGCGTTTGTTCGGTGCACACGCAGTGAATTTCGAAGAGTGGGAATGTGAACTAGTTTCCAATTCAAGATGGCGAAAATATATTGGTTAATTTGTAGTTTGTCGCGGCGGAATCGTTCCACGGGGTTATTTAATGCGCCGGATGTTTTCGAGAAAAGCGTAAACTGACGAAAACCTTTAAAAACCCGGCATGCTTGTCTGCAGGATAGAGTGAGAAAGGTAATTTCTCTTTTCTTTTCTGGTTATATTAATGCAGCGCGCGTAAACGGCGCGTATGTTTGGCAAAAATAAATCTCGGAGGGCGGGGAAGGTGGATTACGTTATCATTATTCAAAGGGCTTCACAGGTATCTCGGGATGGAAAGTCAGTGACGCAAACAACTGTGTTTTAATTGACTTTTATTAAATCCTGTAGTTTTTCACACCTGTGAAGAATTCTTGTCAACAGGGACGTACAGTTTGTACCAAACAGTTTTAAACTTGTGTAAATATTGAACTATAAAATACAGCCTCAACAAAGCGAATAGATTACGAACTTTCATAAGAAAATACGAACGCGTTTATAGGTCTTCAAAGGGAAGACCAATGTTTACTTAAATGCCATTCCAATACGTATGTATACTTTCTAATATTTTCCAAGACTTTGACTTTTTTCATTCTTACAATCTTCCACTATGAACACTTTACAATAGAAATAAAGTTATCATCTTTGTATAGAGCAGTTTTCAATTGCGTGTCGTAAAACTTAAAACAGGGAAATTCTAATAGCCAATGAAAAAAGCCATTCCAATTAGTTTTCGACACTCAAATGAAGACCACTGCAAACAACCATGTTCCCTGTATTTGTCTCTTTTCTGGAGCAAATTGAATTTCATATAGCATACAGAGAATACAAAATTAATTATTTGATGCAATTAACGTGGATTTCTCAATATTAAAATACTCTGCTGTGTGCACATTAAATAGAGGTTACAAGATCTGTAAACTATCTACAGAAAAGCTAATGAAGCACATATACAGACTTACTACAGAAAGGTTAATAAAGCATGTATCCTACCGCACAAGGTATCATAGGCAATGTACATGCACCAATTCATTTAACCAATTTCATTGGTAAATTAGAAGTTGTTGAGAGAGCATACAATGTTGCAAAACCAAAACCAAAGTAAACACTCCTGGCTTGAGAGTATTACAGAGCGGGGGGGGGGGGGGGGGGGGGAACCAATCAGATCACCAAGAAAAAACATGCCGCTGGTTTTGGGTGCAGGATAACATCCATAAGCCAGACATGAATGGTTTGGGTTTTGTTCCTGATTGCTAATACAGCACATTATATTTTTGATAGTATACTGTAACTAATTTTGGTGCTTTCTTGTTTGCCAAACTCTACAGGAAATAAACCAAGTTATCACCATTTTCTCACACAATAATTATTATTTCCCCTTATTTCGCCCTTAAAACCCCCTTAGCACATACATGGCCCAAATTGTTTGGGTCTCGTTTCTAACTGCTTACAGCACATTATATTTTTTACAGTATACTGCAACTAAACTTTGGTGCTTTCTTGTTTTCCAAGTTCTTCAGGAAATAACCAAGTTATCACCATTTTTCCACACAATTATTTCCTCCTTAAAAAACCTCCTCAGCCCATTTGCATGCAATGCACCAATTTACAAAAGAGTTTTGAGTAAAGTACATGTCAGCATTTCTCGGTCAGTTAAACAAGTATATATATAGATCATTATTTTGTAAAGATCAAATCCCAAGAGTTCACCGACAGTAAAACACCCAGGCCTCCCCAGAACCCACTCCTCATTTCTTGCACAGCATTAGTTGGTACACGAGCTTGGTTTCTGAAACAAGAAAGAGAGTGTATTTAGTTTTACAGTCTTGGTCGATAGGCCAAGAACCAGGAATAGTCAGGGCTCGAGACTAACGGTAGCCAATGAAATGTAGAAAGAAATGTAGTTTTGGCTAGTAGATTTTTGGCTTTCACTGGCCAAAATGGCTAGTGAGTGCAAATTTCAAGCAGTTTTGCAAAAAGAAACCGCAAATTGAAATCGACTCTGAGAGAACAGAACTAACAAGTACACTGTTGACATATATTAAAGATTATGGAAAGGCTTATGTTACCAAAAAGCAAACAAATGATATCTTTGGTGACGAAGGCAACAAGTGAAAAAAGAAAACCGTTTATACTAATTATTACCCCTCTTGGGAAATCTCAAGAGCATAATTCGATGTTCTACTTTGTGTGAAGAAAAACCAATTTTGTCCAATTTGTCATTGGTTTTTTGTCTCAGGTGGCTTGGTAAAATAAAAAATAAAACCATGTTTGAAAGTTCTGGCTAGTAGAAAATTGGTTTTGGCTAATGAAATCAAATCTGTCGCTAGCCACTAGGCTAGTTAGCAAAAAAGTCAGTCTCGAACCCTGATAGTTCTTTAAAATTAAAGTGGAGGTTTGAAGCTATTTGAACAACATTTTCTGCTGGTGTGTTATTGCCTTACAACAATTACCGGTACCATTTCTTGTCTGTCTGTTTTGGTATGATCTTCATCATGCATAACAAGGATCAAACAGCGCAAGTAATAACATGTACATAAAATACAGCTGAAAGAGTTACATTTTGCACATTTTCTGAAGAAACGCGCCTCCAGACCTGCAAACAATTTCAACTGGTATCTTGAACATTCCTTACAATAGCTCAAGAGCAACAAAGCATCTTCTAATTAAAATTCTTCATTTCAAATGCAAAATGTGCAGGTCCAATAAATGACTTATGTAACAGAATCACATGGGTAACATAATTGTTTGCACTGAGAGAATGGATAATTTGCCGCATAAGCAACCAGTGTTTTACTTTGTGAAGCTTATAACAACAAAAATTGTACCTCCTAAAACCTGGAAAGTCTGGTCAGCAAACATAGTCCTGATAACTATTAAAATTATTTGTATACATAATTGTTTGTAACAAAACAATTGAGAGGCAGTTACTGCCCACAGCTAAGACAAAAGTACAAATTACTTATTTACGTCACTCCTTAATACTCACATAAGGCGTCCTTAAGCCATACTTGCTCCAGAATGTCACTTGGCATTTCCGCTTGTGTCCTGTGCGCTGGTCAAAGGACTGACACATGTCAAATGCTGGGATGTATACATGAAGTGATGCAGCCGTGTCGGTATGGCTGACGTTCTCCACACGATGAAGACCTATAGTGTCTGGTACAAAACAAACATTACAAGGTAAGAGTACTATTTTAGGATTTCCTCAGTAGAGATCTTTAGCCTCTTCGACAGGTTTATTAGGTTTTTCTCGCTCAATTTGGAATTAATCTGCAGGAGTAAGTTTTTTCAAAAAGCTGAAATTGCTTTTTCGAAAATGCTCTCATTGCTGACTCTGTTATTGAAGTTATTAAACGTATACTGCTCAAGAAAGAACCATAGCTGGAATAAATCGTCAACTCCAATCGCAGAAATTGTGCTTACAAAATCCTGTCATTTCATTGGGCAAACAGGGATCCATATTCGTTTTTTCTACAAGTCGTCAGCCGGGCAAGTATGCAAGATGACATACTTGCCCTGGCAAAATTTTACTTGCCCGTTCAAAAGTAAAGAATGGCGACCGTACAACAAGTTAATGAAAAGTTGACTTTTTTTGTTATTATCACATGTATGTAACACTGTGTATACATAAAATCTAAAAGACAACGAATCTGTTATAATAAAGTTTGATTCACAAGTATTTGTTAATGAGACTCTTTACTTGTCTACCTTGGCTGCCGGCTTACAAATTTCACAAAACATCACGCCCCCAAGCGGCTTGTGATATTGGCGGAAGCGTATAATGCAGGCACAAATGAAAGCCAGGGCCTCTTCGATTGCCACAACGGAAGAAAAGAACGCTTTTGCTCTTCTTATTCATATTTGTTTTTTTATTACTGAAGTGTTAACATTGCTTTTTCTTCTTTGCTGGCAGTGCCACACCAAGATATCGGCAAATTTTGATCAAAACATCAGCTGATGCGATCGCCTTGGATCGCCTCGTGTTTTCGCGGATGCAGCTGCAGTACAAAATATCAGCGGTTGACAGCTTGAAAATTGAGCCTGCAATGATTTCATTGATGGAAAATACCGCATCGGCCAAGATGGCGGCCAAAATTATGATTTTATTGCGACAGAAAGTTGCAAATTATTTTCTGTTTTCGAAAAGTTGTGAATGGATGACAAGTGGTCAGAACGCAAGTTACTCATAAGAAAACTTAATAATTGTTTTTTTTTTCATTAAGTCAAACTTAAGTCGTCCAGCGGACGAATTTATGTAATCGTTTGGTCGTCCATACAATTTTTTAGTCGTCTTGGACGACCGGACGACCGTGAATATGGATCCCTGGGCAAAAAAGTAAGACTTGAGCCCACGGTACAACGGTAAATAGTAACTTGCTCAGAGGTCAGCTTCATCAAGAAAATACATGATCTCGATGAAGTGTACACCTGAGCCCATGATATGGTCATGTGATACTGGTCAGCAGATTAGTTGTTTTGACAGTTGTCAACATGGATGTCCAATTTTTTATTGTCTTTCAGCCAAACATCGATATGTAATTTGCGCTGGTGTTACAATTTTTGCACTGGTGCTACAACTGAACTCCATTGTTCTCAGCCAATCGGAATGGAGTAATTTTTTCATGTATATTATTAGTAGAAGAACAACTATGAATAATTTTTCATGTTAAGAAGATATTTATTTCAAATTAGAGTCTGCTCAAAACCAGGAGCAATCTTCTTGTGGTTGCTGGGCAGGTGACTTGCTTTGGGGTAGGGGGCAATAAGTATTTTGCTTAAAAATGGTTATAAATCAAGAAAATACCATTGATGTAGTTGACTTCATTTGTTTCATAAAATCTTGTCGCTGTTGGTTCCAGAGGTTTTTCAGGTTCAGATTCTGATGGCCATGGAAATTGAGTTTCTTTAAGTCTTCCATCTAGCACCTTCAGAAAACAGTGGGCATCAGCATGGTCATGAATGGAACTAAACAAAAAAATACAAATTAAAGAAGAATCATAAATTTATTCTACAGTGACATATTGTTGTTGTATGTACATGACTTTTATGTAGTCACCCAAGTAGAAAGTACACATCTCTAAGGAAACTGGTAATTATTATAATTTTTTAAGTGATTGCCGTTACTCAAAGCAATTACCCGGTAAGGCCAACTTTTTTCATTATTCCTCTGAGTTGCTAATGCATGACAGTAAGTCTGTTTGATGTCTTTTAAGGGCAAACAAGTTCAATCACTTATATCGTGACAGGTCTAACATGCAGTATCTCTCACAAGACTGGTTAACAATATTAAAGCTTTATTCAAATAACAATGACATTAATAGGATGAATAGATGAGATAATCAAGATTTTATCTAGGACTTAATTCATTTATCAGCTTCAGGAGAGAAAATTTTTAAATTCATGAACACCAACATACACCCCTTTTTAGCAAAAATCAGGTTCCAATAACAAAACAAGTACGCTACTGTCATTCCCAGAGAATGATTGTCATATCAAAAATGCAAAATATTTGCACAATTTCCATATCAACTATTGAAAAGGGCAATATCCAGTGCAGAATAATACAGAACGCACAAACTCAGTTTCGGAACAATATTATTCATAGCCTGCGAGCAGGCTCTCTATTCGGGGGAAACGTGAATATGTTATTATTGAACTCCTCGAGCGCCGAAGGTGCGATCCCGCGAGTGCCGAAGGCGCGAGTGCGTGGGGAAGCGAGCCCCCAGAGGGAGAGCCTGCACGCAAACCATTGAATTTCAAATCCAGCCCCTCGAAATGTGACAACTTGTTGACAACTCGCTACGCTTCAGGTGTCAATATATCGATGGATGGCTCTTCATTATCATAGAATAAGATCGATCGAGCGCTCGTGCGATTATTTCGAAAAAAGTTGTAAACAAAGAGAGTGAATGTTCCTGTATCTGCAAGTGTACATTTTTTTGGTAAAATGTGGAACTGGTAAATAGGTTCGCATGTAAACGGAAAATTTATTTGAAGCGTCAAATCGCGATGGGAGCCGCAGACAAATGATGACAGATGTGCGAACAAATTGAAAAACAATTCGCAATATTGTCTAGTTTGTCCAGCCGTGTGTGCGATTCGTGTCCCCCAAAAAATCAGAAAATCGAACTTAACTAGTGAGCATCACTCTGCGAACGGCATTTGTAAAGCTGCTTTATTCTCCTGCGCGTTTCGTCCGACTGTCGCGGACTTCTCAGCCGATGCAAAATCATCTGCGAACTGACGCTCGTAACGCCGGTTAAACCTCGCAAAGCAACACAGTTCAACCCATCGATTGTCCCTCCTTCACCTGGTCTTCAATTATGCTGGAAAGTGGGCATATTACTAAAACGATAGTGTCTGAGAGTCGCTCGTAAACTTTCTTCTCTGCCATTGCCACTGCAAAGAGTTGAAATATGAAGCAATTGCCGTAACCGGTTTGCATAACCGCAAAAACATCTCGTCCTTCTAGAAGACAATTTACTGCATCTTTCTGTTCTTGTTTTAATTTAAGGAGATCGTTAGAATCAAGCGAAAGTTTCCAAAATTCTTCATGAACGCTGCTGAACGAACTCGCGTACCTATTCACGAACGCCGGCCGTAGTTGATTTGGCTTTGATATGGACTCTGTTTTTTCTCACATTAATTGAGTCTGTCATTTTTTACCAATCAGAGTGCTGCGTTCGTGGACGAATGCGCTGGATTTGAAATTCAATGGCGTGCGTGCAGGCTCTCAATTTTGGTCGCGGGCTCGCTTCGCACGGCCAGCGGCTCGCTTTGCGCGCCGACTCGCGCCTTTGGCACCCGCGGGATCGCGCCTTCGGCGCTCAAGGAGTTCAATATTCACGTTGCCCGCAATAGAGAGCCTGCTCGCAGGCTATATTATTCAATGATCTTTCAAAGCTACTTCTAATAATACTTGTAAGCACTTCTCAAGACTTTGCAAAGGAATTCAAAGACTTTCTCAAAAACTTCAATACTTGTGGGCACTGCAGTGTCAATCTGGTAAGGGTGCTTTTTAGACCAAAATACTAGTAATATTGTTGGCTAGCTACTTACAGTAGCCAGCTGGTCCAAGACTAATAAAATTCAGTTTTGGCTACTATGCATGTATGCATGCATACATGTTTTGTATTCCTCCTAGCCACTGCAGTCAACTCCCACAGGGTTCTTACACTTTTTCAGGCCAAAAATTCAAGGACTTTTCAAGGACTATCCAGGACCCTTCTTGGAAATTTCAAACCAGGACTTTTTTTCATGAAATTTACCCCAAATCAACGGTTGATGTGCTTGCTGAAGAACTAAAAAAATCGCTTATTTTGGCGGTCTTCTCATTGCCTCCAAGCCTTTTGACGTTCAATAAAAAATCAAGGACTTTTAAGGGCCGAAAACCAATTTTGAGGACTTTCAAGGCCTTGAATTTTTATTTTTAGATTCAAGGACTTTCAAGGCACGTGCAAACCCTGCTCCCACAAGAGACACCTTTGAGACCACAATTTGGCGTTGTAATAGATGAAATTCTTAATAGCAGGAGTTGTTTTCAGTAATTCTTATTCGTCTGGATTGGAATTTCAACTAGTGTCCGTAATAATGGGGTGTCCGTAATAATGGGGTGTCCATAATAGTGGGGTGTCTGTAATAGTGGGGAGTCTGTAATAATGGGGAGTCTGTAATAGTGGGGTGTCCACAAGGCAGGAGTTGACTGCAATGAAAAGTTTTCCTGGCTACAATAGAGCAATTTTCACTTGAGTGTTGAAAGTAATTTGCGTTCGCATTGGTTTTGCATTACTACGCTTTGTGATTGGTTTAAACCCCTCGCGCCACTTTCTCAGCCAAACAGAAGTAAAACCGAAACCAATCATGATGTGCTCGCGCACGTTTTCCCGCGATTTGTGCCGGCTTCATGTATTTTCTTCGAGTTTTGATTGGTTTACTAGATTGTCTGTGTTCTTTGTGATCATGATTGGCTAGAGTAATTACTTTGGTTTTGGTTTTACAACACTCAATTGAAAACTGCTCTAATCTGGCATGTCACTTAACCAGTAGGCCTGCATTAGTTAAAAAGTCAGTCTTCAAGCCCTGTTAAGCCTCCAACATAATTTAAAAAAAATTCACCTTTGTTTCCAAAAATTGTTGCACATTGCATGAGGGCATTTTACAAATTACAATTTCAGTGCAAATTATCTCACACAAAAAAGATGTTGCAAGTTGAGAACCATGCAGTTCTGTTGTGTAAGTCAACTTTTCAAATACATGTAGCACTTTTTTGATCCCTCTACAGGGGGAAGAAGGTCATTCTAAACAGTTGGTATTTTGTTTATCAAAGTTCTTTGAGAAGCCATTGCAATTTGTTTTTTGTTCCTCAACCGTTAACAGATAACTTGATAAACTTTGACACCAGAAGAAGTAGCAGGAACAATGGCAAGCAAAGAAGTGGAGGAGGACAGGGGGTAGGAACCCAGGAGAAAAGGGATAGGAGGAAGCAGAAAAACGAAGAGCAGGAAGTGGGATTCCTAAGGTGGTGAGAACCGGGAGAAAATGAGAAAAATTTCGCAACATTTTTCGTTCATTTCGCAACATTTTTCGATCATATTACCCCTGTGTTTAAGAAGCTACACTGTCTACCTGTCCGCTATCGTATAATTTACGAAATTCTCTTACTAGTCTACAACGTTCTCCATGGGGCAGTGCCTTGCTACATGCAAGAGTTACTTAACTATCACACCTCTCGGAGATTTTTAAGATCATCTACACAGCACCTTCTAGCGACCGACCCGCAAAGCAAAATTAAAAACATATGGAGAGAGAGCATTTGCCCTGGCAGCCCCAAGACTGTGGAACATAATCCCACTTGAACTTAGATAAGTCCTTCTATTGACATTTTTAAGAGACATTTAAAAACGTACCTTTTTAAACAGGCTTTTTAATTATTATTATTTTTTAGGTACATTTGAACTTATATTTGTAAATATCAGTTTTTAAAATTTTTAGAGTTTTTAACTTTTTAACATCATTTTATTAATATTTTTATTGTAAAGCGCCATGAGCAATTAGTGGATTTTGGTGCTATAAAAATACTCTTTATTATTATTTATTATATTTCGCAATAGATATGGGAAAAAGAGGAAAGAACGGCTATGGACAGGGATGGGAGAAGGGGGTGAAAAATGCGGAAATGGGAGTTAAAGGCACGGGAGGTGGGAGGTTCAGATTCCCCTGTCCCCCTCCACAAAGAAAGTACATTGGAAGTGATGGATCTACTTTTATGAAAAACATGTACATACAGTCGGAGAGGGACAATGTAAACTGTTTGTGAAACTTGTAACAGATAATCTTTTCAGCAAAGCTTAGGCAAAAATATTCTTGTTTGGAAGTTAACACAGTGTTGCCAAGTTCTGTAATTTTGGCCCTCATACATGTGCAATTTTTTTTCTTTTTTTTTTTTTTTGGTTTTTGTTCAACGAAATTTCCAATACTTAGACAAATAGCTTTTTGTCCCTTGAAAGGCCAGTAGTAAAGCTATAACTTCATGTAATATTTAGACGTGCCAAGCATACGTTGAAAGATCAGCGCTACAAGATAACGGGAATCAGATGCAAAGGAAGTAATAAAGATTCCCGCCATCTGATCGCGAGTGTCTAGACAGCGCTCAGCAACAGTGGATGTTGCATCATATTCGTGCACGGCTTCAAGTTGTGTAAAATAAAATTCGCAAAAGTGTGATTAATGTGCTAGAAATATTACTGATATTAACGGTGACAAATGGTAGGAAAACGTTATTTCAAATACAACAATATCAATTGATGAAATACTGCACGTTACAAAACGTTGAACTTTAGCGTACCTTCCTTGACCTTCTCCCCAGCACAAAACGATCAGGTTAAATTTTCCATTTCCTTCGTCTACCAAGTTCCTTGTGTACCTACGACATTGGAAAAGTATTTAAAATGGTACAAAAGCAAATAATATTTCTTTAAACATAAATAATCTACGCAAAGTTCATTCAAACCTGTGCGGGTCGTAGTTCGCGTATTTTGCCCAATCCGCCGGGTTTGAACGGTACGACTCTAAAAACGAAATAACCTGCTCGACGTTGACATGATCTTCTTCGAAAAGAACATGAAGTCCTTTAGCAACGTCCTCTATCGATTCGGGAGGCTCTAAACACTTTTTAGCCTCCATTAGAAGAGATTTTTCACTGCCTCTCGAAACTTCTCCGCCAACCTCTAGCAACGACGACGCAATTACTGAGACACGTGTGCGCGCGCAAAGATTTGTTGTGTGAATGACGTCATAAGAGGGAGCCTCCTTCGTCCCCGCCCCCAGTTTTAGGTTCCAGTAACGCCAGTATTTACAGACAAAATTGACAAACTGGTACAGCAAGAAATCTAGGTCTGCTACAAGACGAACATCATCAATTTTGTAGTCAAAATTGTTTTCAAATTATTGATGCGTCATTTTCTCCAGAAGTACTTTTGAAGCGTTTGTGACAACTTTTCCCCTTTTTCTTGGAAAACGAAGTTTCCGCGAGCACGTACGTTGCGCGCTGATGAAATTTACTTCCTTTTTCTGTATTTCTTTTTTTACCTGGAATCATTCGAAAACTAAACCTCAATTGGCACTTTTTTCCTCAGTGAGTAATAAGCTTTTTTCCGCGATGGAATAAACATCGCGCGAAAGCTGAGCACATGCAGTCGAAGGCGAGCCGAGGCCTATATCTTATATTCTTATTTTCCTCTGATCCCATGATTTTCAATAAAGGGCCTCTGAAACGAAAAGAGACTTATTCAAATTTTGCTATATTGACCTCCCATTTGATTTTCAGCCCTCTAGAACTCTACTAATGGATTTATGCTACGACTGTCTTTCTATACATATATAAACAAAATGTTCTAAGCTTACCGAACTTTGTACCGAGTGATTCTTGAAGCTTTGAGGACCTAAATGTTGGTATCATACTCGTTCCTCAACTGCTCCAAGGTGAGCAGATCGTTTAAATACTGATTATCTTTTATGTTTTCATCGCCTCTTACTGTTCCCGCAAAAACATACAGTGTAGACAAAATTTACCATCATTGCTTTGTTTCGGTGGAAAATAATTCCCTTGAGGCCGTCTTGTCTGCGATGCGAGAGGCCCAGGCCACGCGCGGTGGTTCTGATCAACGCGAAAATTTGTAGCCAGGCCAAATTAGCTTGGTAGCCACGCTCAGTAGCACGAGGCTGTGATTTTCTCGCGAGTTTTGTCTTGTTGTTTGAGTAGTTTTCTGGTTTTCTTCAAATCTACAGGCCCTAGTGTTTGACTTACTATTGACTGGATATGGCCACAACTGAAGAAACTCTTGCGGAGTACGAGAAGCTGTTTGCGAAGCGTTTCACGAGTGAAGATGCCGAGTACATGAAGACAGTGAACAGACCTCAAGCTTCGCCGCCGTGCCTGACCGACTGGCTGAACACCGGATACAGGGACAGGTAAAGAACTTTCTTCTATATACTACCAAAACGGGCGATTGTCTGTAAGTTGTATTTGCAGTGAAAATAAAGATATCCCTCTATCCCTAAATCGTATATTTTCCCTTCTGTGCTTATTTCATTATTATATTTTGCACTTTTAAATTTTTTCTTTTGGTTTTAACCATTCGGTTAAAATGAAAAAAAAAAAAAAAATCTAAAGAAAGCTCTACTTTCCGTCACCCCTGTTAGTCAGTTACCATGACAAGGAATGGCAACGTATCACTGATTTATTGTTATTATCTGAGGCCCAGTTTATTGCGGTTTTCAGTGATATGTGAGCTCGGAAAGATTTCCGCACAGCCCCATACATTAATTATGTTTGCAACTATTTCATACTATCACTATACACAAACAGCAATCATGAAAAGAACGAATCAGTCACAAAATTGCATGCATAATTAATGTATGGGGCTGTGCGGAAATCTTGCCGTGAGCTCTAGCATGCGAGCAGGCTCACCTTGGGACACACGAGAATATACCTCTGGGGTTCACCTTGGGACATGCGCAAATATACCGTAAAAACTCGTGTATAAGCCGCACCCCCAAATTTCAAGCATGATTTTGAGAAAAAAAATAAAACCTGGCGGAAAAATGCCCAGTTGATGGTGAAACAAATGCTGGATCATGAGGAAATTTCAACAATCAATAAAGCTAAATTTGATTCCTTGAGCCAGTTAATCACAGTTTTTACATCAAATTTTGCACCTGATTTTGCGCTGTGTTCGTGAAAGCGTTCGTAGCTTAGTAACCAGGCACTAGTATCCAGGCCCATCGTCAAAAGACACGTGGAACGCCTGGGAGTTTAAATTAATTCACGGTCGAAAAGCGTGGTTTTCGTCGCTGTTTTGAGAGGAAAAACTTTTTCAAAATGATCAGTCTCGTTATTTTTGTTTGTGAGGATAGTAAAGAGCTGCTTTGTCACTTATATGGAGCAATTTTTCAGTTTTATGCGCAAAAATGCGCAGAAGATGCGGAGGATGCGGAAGATGCGGAGGATGCAGATTTATGTGGACCCGCACGGCCGCACCACCGCATCCTGTCAGATGCCCTGTAAAATTGCATGCAATGGTCTCGTAGATAAGCCGCACCCACGATTTTGAGCCAAAAATTTCGGCAAAAAAGTGCGGCTTATACACGAGTTTTTACGGTACCTTTGGGGCATTGGCGATCAATGATACGTTTCGTGGCTTCGCCGCTCTTGTGTCGCTCTCACATTTGCCCCAAGGTAAGCCTGCTCGCAGTTTATGTCAACTCTGAAATTCAATCCTCGATCAAAGGTTTACGCTTTTTCCTCCCGTCAATCATCTTAGCAGACCTTTTGGAAACAGAAGTTCACTTAAACTGGTTCAAAAGGTCACGTCTATCAGTTGTAATTGGTAGGTTTCGATCCATTTTGTTTGTTTCTGCTTTTCATGGTTCATTGGCTGTCGCAATACTTATGATTGACGGCAGTGAAAAGCGCAATCATGAGTTTGATTTTAAATTTCAAGTTCACTAATCACTGAAAACCACAATAAATGTTGCATTTCACTTGTGCCTATTCTAATTCAGGAATTAAATGCATGTGAAAATCAACGTTAAAATTTGGCAGATGTGAATTAAATGTGACTTCTGCCGCAACTTCAACTTGGCCAGTCAAATACTCATCAGAAGTTTGACAGTTGCTTTATACATGTATATACATTGAGTTTCGCATGTGCCGAATTGAATGTACAAGTTATACTTGTCTAATGTATTTGTAAATATAAGAGGGTTTGTGATTGGTGAGTAAGATTTCATTACTGCAGTCATGCATAAAATTAAATGCTATGGACTGTGATGCCCTCCAATGCTTAACCTCTCTACAATTGTATTGTATTCGCATCATGTTTTGGTACAGGTCTGGAACATGTAAATATAAGGAAACAAAAACAAGACTAGAAACTTAAGGCAGTAGTTTAATTTACATAACTAATTGATGCTGAAGAAATTTGATGGAATCCTGGGGACTGTAATTCAAAAATTGCTGTATAATGATTATAACTGCTATTTTATTTTTACCAAGAGAAGTTGGTCATTGTCTGCCATGCTTCTAATGTTTAAAATTGAGCTGGAATGGACTCAAAAAGAATGAAACTTAGACTCGCACATGAATCAAATGCAATTCCATAAATTCAACGTCTGCAGTAAATCAAATGTTGAATTTAATAATTCTTTGATTCAAATAAGTATTAAATTGGGCACATGTAAAAATCCCATTTTAACCAGGCCTGACAAACCTGCAAGCAGAGTTCCCTACTCTGTTAGCAGCATATTTAACAGCATGCTACAGCAACAACAAGGATAAATATGCACAAAATGACTTTTGTGATGAATATGTACCGGATTCTGTGTGTGCTCTGACTGGTAGCTAGAGTAAAAGGACATGAGGTGTCGGAGATTCAACCCAAAAATTAAACGCCCCTGGCGTTTATTTCAAACTTGGCTCCGTGGATCCGGTGTTTATTTGAATGGTGCAGTTTATTTGAGCAAAATGTTTATTAAACAAGGGTTTTTAATCATTATTTGTGACATGAATGTATCTTGCCATCATAACTTAAGCATATTACACCTCAAATGAATGCCTAAAAGGCTTACTTACACTCTTCCTTGGAGACCCGACGTTTATTCGGGGCCCGGTGTTTAAACGAGAAAATACGGTAATTTGACGGTGTACAGAGTAGCACTACAGAGATCCATCTTGTGTCTTTGGTTGTTTTGAGGAAAATTTGGCCACCTTTTATTCCAGAAATGGGCCCCTGTTCAAATCTGTCAAGTGGCTTTTTTTCCTTCATAATTTTACATAGACTATGACAAATATTGCTGACACAATTCAGACTATGGTTATAAAATAAATACATAAACAGATTAACAATACTTAAAGAAAATTTTGCAGACACTGTCTGGTCAGCAAACCTTAAAAGCTAACCCCTTCCCCCAAAAATAAACCCCACTTTTACCTTTTTGAGGTCTTGCAAAAAACATATTTTTAGTTAATGGTGTTTCATCAAAGGGTTCTAGGCAGATTGAAAGGCATTTAGACTAGCACTGTGAGCTCCTGTGAGTAGGGCTTTTGCAAGATCAGGGTTTGCAGTAATAGCTGTTGAATAATATTGGCATATTCATTGCTATTTACAGTATTCCCTTCATCTACCACAGTACCTCTCAAAGGCGAGTTGCCTTTCTCACCTCATTTCTCTTGAAGTGAGTGTCTCTTGTCTCAAATCAACCAAATAAATTAGACTCGTCTGTGGAAAATTTACATGTACATTTACATGTACATGCCACTTGCAAGTTGAACTTTCACTTACATTACAGACAAGACTTCTCTTGGGATGAGAAATGCAACTTGCTACAAAGTGGCAACACACTTTTTAGTAGAACTTTATATTGTTTATTGTAGGCTTTTACAGTATATGATTGTGCACACATCACAATTTTGTGATACTGTACACCTGTATATGGTATATGACTTGTGTATCTTCATACTTGTGCTTCACTTGAATGATCATCTACGTACATTGAACAGTCAGACTGTTCAAGATCGCATTATGTTGATAATTTTATTTGTAACAAGTTTGTGAAGAAAGAGAGAGTGCATAAAATTCTACTCAACAGAAGCTGGAGGGGCTGAAAAACTTTACAGTAAATTGCTTTTGAATAACCAGTAATTTTTGGGTTACTACAATATATTATTTTGTTATTCAATTACAGCCGTTCTCATAGCCACAGCAGTAGTAGTGATGGCAGAAGTTATGAGAGATCCAGGCATGACAGTGGACGGGACCATGGCAGGCGATATGGGGATCACGACGATCGACACAGAGGTGGCGACAGACATGGTTCATATCACAGGGATGATAGGTAGGGAGAGTTACAATTCTTTCAAATTATGGTGTTTAGATTATTTGAGTGCCGGCTCAAAGAATTCCAGCTTGAAGATTCAATAAATTTATTGAAGGGTTTGTTTTTTATTATGTGTTTAAGTAGTTATAATAATAAGCATCTACTACAGTTGTCTAGGATGCACATCTATATTTGAAATAGCTGGCAATCATCGGAAAGCGGAGTTATAAAAGACAGGGGGGGAAGCAATTTCCTATGCATTCTCTTATATGAAATCTGAGGAATGCTCTCACAACTTGCAAAGCAATCATCGGGGCGGTAGTCAGCGGATGAGCAGCGGATGGTGCATGAGCAGCTCCTTTCCTTGTGAACTGCCAAAACAATAACAACATGGGACCAGTTGGAGAGTTCGATTATTTTTTTAATAGCAGTAAAAAAAAAGGTTTTCTAAGTTTTGTCTTCCCCCCCAAGCAGCGAAAATTTCTACAGAAAGGTTCTTGGTGTCAATATGTGGTGTTTGTTATGAAATAAAATCATCACGGAAATTGTAATGAAAATGTGACGATCGAATATTCTCGTGCCCGGTCGGAGCTTTTGTTCTTGCTCTATTATTTCGAAGTTGTTTGCTGGCTTGGTCATTCTTTGTTTTACCTCATTTACAATCCCCAGGTGGGCCAGTTGAAAATTGTGGTTTAATCATTTGCATTTCAGCACTAAAAAGTAGAAGGGCATCACAAAATTCTGCCTTCTTATAACTACACAACGATGACGAAACTTTCAGATAAACACACTGCTTTTAGATTTTAGTTAAGAGAATTGAACTCCTGTGGCTGCTTCTAAGTCACTCGACCAGAAGAGTTTCAAAAAACCCAAAACGACGTTTATTCACAGGTAAGATAGGTTGTACTACACATGTAGATTCTTGAACATTAACTGGATTACACGAGCTGGATTACCCGAGGTGGATTACCCGAGGTGGATTACCCGAGATAACAATCTGTGGGAAGAACCGAACTGAAATAAGCTAAAGTTCTAAGCACATCACTAAAATGATTTACAACATTGAGCGGAAAGTTCAACGAACAGTTTCTTACCGTTTAGGCCTTTAACAACACATGACACGGTCCGATGGAAAACGATTTGCTTTCACCAATACATATTTATAAGAGCACCACACGATGCGAAAACAAAATGGCGGTAAGTAAACGAGCGAGCGGTCGCTAAGCTGCGTAGATAACCGCTGATCATAATCTGGCTGAACTGCAGCCACATGGCTCCCCTAATTGTTTTCTAACAATTAAACCTTAACAAACTTAATCAA
This sequence comes from Oculina patagonica, assembly GCF_052425735.1. Classification (NCBI taxonomy): domain Eukaryota; kingdom Metazoa; phylum Cnidaria; class Anthozoa; order Scleractinia; family Oculinidae; genus Oculina; species Oculina patagonica. The sequence goes on from NC_135759.1 coordinate 40,083,278, forward strand.
CAGTCACTTGAAAATAAAAACGAATGTTCATGTCTATAGTTCACTTGTACTTAGTCTCTCTCACTGAACATCTGGCTCCTCGATGGGGAATTCCCCGGTCTTTGTATTACTCTCATGGGAAAGCAGCTAAGACTCATCACACGGTAACAGCAGGACCAATTTATGGATTGGTCTGTCCAAGAGTGAAGGAGGCTTCTGTCGTCTCCCTTTTGTTGTCAAGCTCTCCGTCAGCCTTTAGAATTTTGACTTTCCTGACATAACCATCTTCACTGGGGTAGACTTCAACGACCTTGGCGAGTGGCCACTGGTTACGTGGCCCTTCATCTTCCTTGGATATTACTATGTCCCCTACCATCAGGTTTCGTGTTGGGCGCATCCACTTACTACGGGACTGCAGGTTCTGGAGAAACTCATGACGCCACCTAACCCAGAATTGATTGGCAAGATACTGCACTCTACGCCACCATTTGCGACAATAAAGATCTGCTCGCTGGAATTTGCCAGGGGGCGGAAGCACTACTTTCTGCTTTAGGGTGAGCAGGTGATTTGGCGTTAGAGGTTCTGGTGCATCTGGATCATTCAGGTTGCTGACTGTTAGTGGCCTGGAATTCACTATACACTCTACCTCTGTCATAAGGGTTCTGAACGCTTCGTCGTCCAGCTGGGTGCCAGCACTGACAATTAGAGTTTCCAATGCACTACGAACTGTCCGTATGAGGCGCTCCCATACACCACCCATATGACTTGAATGTGGTACATTCATCTGAAATGGTATCCATTCGCAGCCATTTTCCACCAGGTACTCCTGCAAATGCTCTTGGTCTAACTCTTCTAAAGCCGCTTTCAACTCATTTTGTGCCCCCACAAAGTTTGTTCCTTGGTCACAACGTAGTTGTCTCACTGGACCACGTCGATGGAGAAAACGACTCAGAGCACTGATGAACGACGAGGTGTTCAAGGAGTTAGCCGTCTCCAAATGTATACTTCTGCTTGCCATGCAGGTGAATATGACACCATAACGCTTTACTTCACTTCTTCTCTCTTTGATAAGAAAGGGCCCGAAGAAATCGACACCACAGTACGAGAATGGCGGGGAAGGCTCAACGCGGTCAATAGGCAAGTCTGCCATCTTCTGAGATTCCAGGGGACGACGCAACTTTCTGCAGGTCACACACTTTGATATACAGTTTGACACGGCTGAAGAGCCACCAACTACCCAATAACCTCTCTGGCGTAATTCATTTTGGGTGATTCCTCGTCCCATGTGGTTCACCTTGGCGTGGTAGAACTTGATTAACAAATCAGTAATTGGACTCTTCCGTGGAAGTATTACTGGATGCTTTGTTGCAACTGGAAGGTCGGCTCGTTTGATTCGACCACCTACTCTGATAAGACCATCGTCATCTAGGAATGGATCTAGACGGTACAAACAACTGGACATCTTGATAGTTTGATTTCTCTGTCTTGCTGACTCTCTAGTTGATACTTCTCCAACCACTTGAAGTTTCACTAGTACTTGAATTTCTTCATAGAAATGTTCACGCTGAACAATCTTCAGGACTTCCTTTTCAGCAAACTGGAATTCTGTAAGCGAAACAGCTGCTCTTGGCAAGGGTCTAGCGCACTTCACATTTGCTTGATTGTTCAACTTAACCTTTCTGTTTGTTAACTTTGACTTGAGTTGCAGGCATAAAGCAACAACCTTCAGAAGACGCCACCAGCTTGATACATGGGCTAAGCGGTCTGACTTGAACGAATCAGGGCAGTAAGTAGCTGTACTTTCTACATGAGACATGAAGACATTTCCTTTCTTGACTTCCGGATCATCCTTTTCAACTTGAATGTCTTTCTTCTTCGGGTGGTACACACCGGTGTGCGGCACATAGTTAACCCTTCCATCCTGAACATTCAGACGGTCTGTTGGTACCCTCTCTGCACACAGGTCAATCATATCCTTCATGAACACTTGGTAATCTTCAAGGAACTTGGGGTTCTTCTTAAACCTTGCTAACAACTGGTGCCATCTCTTGACAGCAAGCTGACGGTTGTATGGTAAAGACACTTTATCCATCTTCAAGGGTAAAGGCATCTCATAGTGACCATCTGATCTCTTTACAATACCATTCTCCAGAACTGAGAGAAACCTTTGGTCTTCCACTGAATAGGATTTGCTCCTCGTAGAACTTTCTACAAAGTCCGACTCAAGAACTTGGATAATCCTTTGCGGATTGATAACTTCCTTTACCTTGGTCGAAAAGGTAAAGTGTTCATGTGTCTCGCTGGCAACTATCTTGTTACACACTGCTTCACTCTCGCCACTTTCACTTGTAGATTTGCAAACTCTGCCAACTATTCCCCATCCCATTAGGGACTTCTGACCATAGGGATCATCATCTTTTCCCACGACAACTTCTCTGGGCCTGACGATACTTGGGCAATTATTTCCAATAAGCAGGGAGATCTCAACATTAGGATCATACGGCATTAGCTTGTCAGCAATGGGGCGTAGATGTTTCCACTCTTGGGCAACACTGGCCTTTGGAATCTGTGACCTACTAGCTGGGATGGCATCCCGCGTGAACAACATAGGCAACTTCACACTGTGCTCCCGTTTTAAGTCCAACACTTCAAGTCCACAAATTCGGCTACTCGGTGTATGTACATTTCGCTCTTGCACTGTGGTCAGCAGCAAATCCGTTGGTGAGCCTTGCAAATTTAGTTCCTCACATAGACTCTGCGACACGAAACTAACATTAGACTGGTCATCTAACACTGCATAATGCAAAACTTCTTGACTGGGTTTACTTATGTGACGAACCCACACTGGCACAATCATGGCATGATCAGAACCTTTGCCTTGCTCTGGAATTGTACAAACATTTGTACAGTTAGAGGTAGCCTCAACAGTGTCCTTCTGCAGGTGGAGACACGTTGGATGGGTCTTAGAACAAACACGACATACAAGTTTGTTCTTACAGGATGCTGCTTGGTGCTGTCTACTGGAAGCACAACCAAAACACAGAAATTTCTCAAAGAAAAAGTCCTTCCGATCCCTGTGGGACATCTCTGCAAACTTCTTACAGTTGTCTAGGTGATGATGTTCCTTGCAAAACAAACAGGTTTGAGAATTTTCTTTCTTGCCTTGACTCTGGTTGTTTGAGTTCCTGTTTTGTTCAGATCCTTGAGTGGCAAAGGAATGTACTTCCTTGTCCTTGAATGACTTTCTGGTATGGTCATTGGGTTTAACAGTCTCCATTGTTCTTGTTAGGTCTTCAAGCTCAGGGATGTTTGCCCTTTCAGCGCATTCTTTCACAAATGCAGCAAATTCGGTGAAAGGTGGATAGGCCCCATCTCCATTTAGCGCTCTACACTTCTTTACATTTCCTCTCCATTTACTTTGGAGCTGGACAGGCAGCTTTGACAGAATCTTAACATTTTCTCTGGCAAAGTCCAACACTTCGAGACTTGGAGTAGTTTCTCTGGCAGCCTTTATCTTTTCAAGGAAGTCGGAAAGATCCCTTAGAGCCTCTGCATCCTTGATACCAACTTTTGGCCAATTTTCTAACTTGTTTAGGAATGCCGAGCCAACACCACTGCAATTACCATATCTTTCTTTTAGCAATTTTCTGGCAGACTGATAAGCATCTTCAGTTCCAATCAATAGGTACTGATCAACAACTTGTTTAGGTTTCCCTGTGAGGTATTGATTTAGGAAGTTCAATTTGGTTTGAGCATCCATCGGCTTAGAATCAATAAGGGTACCAAAGGAACTGTTCCAGGAAGGATACTGAAGGGGGTCTCCACTGAAGACTGGAATTGAAATCTTTGGCAGCTGACCAGTGATAGCTAATTGCCTGTTTACTTGGTTCTGTTCTACAGTTGCGGCCACTAACTTACTACTTGTTTCCACTAACTTATCCATACATTTCTCTAAGATGATAGAGACTGGTGTAAAGGGTGTGGCATTAGGGTTCGGTGTACTGTACTGTTGGGGACTAGGTGTAAGTTGAACCCCATTAACTTGAGATGATGAATAGATTGGATTCTGATGAACAGGAGTCTGTTCAATGTCACTTGTAACTGGAATGGATTTGAGGAAATTGTCCATATCCTTAGCTTTATCAACTGGAGGAACAGAGCCCAGGTCCTGTTCACGGTCAACAATTTCTTCCTTTTCTTCTGCTAAGCAGACATTAAGCTTGGCTTGATTTTGTGCTAGCTTACTTTTCAATCTTAGCTCCTCTAACCTTTGCTCTTGTTCTAGCTTCATTAACTCAACCTTTTTTTGTTCCATTTTCAATTTTCGTTCTTCATCTGCAAAAGCCATCTTGACCTTTAAAGCAGCTTCTTTCTTTCGTAACTGAAACTTATCAGACTTGACACTGCTGGTGGAACTGCGTTTTGATTTGAGACTGTCTCTGTCCTTAAAGGAAACACGACTAGAACCTTTGGAGCTGGCTGCATCGAAGGCAGATTCAAGTTTTTGATACTCAATAGCTTCTAGATGTTTTATTTCTGCTCTAATATCAGCTTCAAATTTCGACCACTCTTGCTCAGTTTCTACACAGATTCTTTCAACCTCTTCAATGCTTTCACCAGGAATGACAACCTCCTTAATTCCACCAACAATATCTCTAAATTCGCCATAGATGACTTGAGCTTCACTTAGCTCTCTCTTAAATTTAGAAAGATCTACTGACTGACCTCTTTCCAGCAGAGTATTTCTCATTCGTTGGACTAGCTCACGCTTCTTAGACTTTAAGTTGTTTGTCTTCACGTCCATTACATAATGGTAACCTTTCTCCGTCATTGGGTGCCTCCTTGCGTCCTCTACGTGTGCATCATCGAGAACTTTCTCGTCGCTACTTGCTTGTGCCACGGACGAAGCTTCATCGGGAGTCGCATCTTTCTTGCCGGACATTTCGGCTGTTGAAAACGATTGTTATTGTGGCTGCTTCTAAGTCACTCGACCAGAAGAGTTTCAAAAAACCCAAAACGACGTTTATTCACAGGTAAGATAGGTTGTACTACACATGTAGATTCTTGAACATTAACTGGATTACACGAGCTGGATTACCCGAGGTGGATTACCCGAGGTGGATTACCCGAGATAACAATCTGTGGGAAGAACCGAACTGAAATAAGCTAAAGTTCTAAGCACATCACTAAAATGATTTACAACATTGAGCGGAAAGTTCAACGAACAGTTTCTTACCGTTTAGGCCTTTAACAACACATGACACGGTCCGATGGAAAACGATTTGCTTTCACCAATACATATTTATAAGAGCACCACACGATGCGAAAACAAAATGGCGGTAAGTAAACGAGCGAGCGGTCGCTAAGCTGCGTAGATAACCGCTGATCATAATCTGGCTGAACTGCAGCCACAACTCCTTTATAAAAAGTGATTCCACAGCACGGTAGTTGTGATTGCCATAGCTTCCATTTCGCGGGAAAAGATTGCCTCTTGCATCATCGTCCAAAACCACTGACTACATCGTGAATTGAGCACGTTGCAAGTTGTGAGAGCATCGCTACTCGGTCACAGACCTCGTTTCTATCCCCCCCCCCCCCCCTGATATAAGACTTGTTTATTGACATGAACATGGCAGAATTTTGTTTCTAATTCATGATGCATGAAAAGACCCAATATTTTAGGTGATAAATTTTGCAGAGGGATAAAGGGGACCCACTCTATTTACATGTAGCCCACAGCTACAATTATTATTGTTGCATTAATAACAACAATAATGTTATTGATAATCACGATATTTTATAAATAATTTTTATAAGTAATTAGTAGTAATTGTCTGGGAACATCATTCCCAAACTAAGAACTTGTTTTTGTTGTTGTTTTTTGTTTAATTACATCCAGATCTGGTGGTCGCTATCGAGATGACCGTGGTCACAGAGCATATGACGATCGTCAAAAACCCGCCACAGAATATGGCTCACGAGGATACTATGAGTTTTTCTACTGATCTAACCATGTTAGTTGCTCGGCAAATTTGTGCTAACCGCAGCAACTCAGACAACAAATACTGATCACAAATTAAGCTGTGTATAAACACATGATCCAACTGGTGTAAATTATATAAAACTCTTTAGATATTAGGCTGTTGTGTTTGTCAGGATATCGTTGAAATCCCAGGTGACAAAAAAAAAAAACATTTTTGCCTGCTAAACACCTGTTTTTGCTGTAACGTTCTTTGAAATTTATAATAGTTGAGTGAAACCTGAAAGGCAAAAAAATAATTAATCATCTGTTTTGTGCCATAATAAATTGACTATTCTACTTGTGAACGTACTCTTAATGTAAGTCATTGAAAAAAATGTAATTTTCTTTTCCTACACTGTATTGTACATTATGTTACATTTGTTTAATGTGTTTTTGTATTATTAGTTCTAAGTGGACAATCCAGTGTATTAGCCATAGGTAAAATTAATAAACTTTACTTTTAAAGCATAGAGATTTTCATAGTCTGCATAGCAGTCATTTCTCTTCCAAGAGTGCAGGAGAAGCATAAAGGCCTGGCTAAACTAGGAAACATTGTTGCGGATGCAAAGGTTTCCCAGTTTTGCCAGGCAGAAAACATATGCTTCAGAAACAAATTTTGCTTCATGGAAACAAAAAATGTTTCTGCCCTCAAGTCAAAAACATTTTTGCTTCCTGGACACAAATTTTGCTTCCGAAACATATGTTGCCCAGTTTAGCCACCATAGAAGCAATGTTGACTAGTTAATGTGCGCGCGTGACACTTTGTTCTCGGAACATTGTTTCCTAGTTTAGCCACTTGGGCAGCAAAACATTTTCCTTGCTTCCTGCTAGTTTAGCCAATTAGAAAACATGACAAGAAACAATGTTTCCTAGTTTCGCCAGGCCCTAAAAGCTTGGGGAGAGGATGGTTTTCAATATTTCCTCCCTTGAGTCGAAGCATTCACTTCCCCAGGGGCACAAGGAACAAGTGGCTCTTGAAATACATGAATAATATCGATTGGCTAGATTTTAGCAAAGGGAATCTAAAATCAAACAAAACCATTCTAAATTCCTTATAAGATAGTTTAAAAACGTTGATTTGATTGGCTAGTTTTTAAATTCCCCTTGTTAAAATCTAGCCAATCAAATCATATGTCCCCAGAGCCAGACTCGTACCCAGTCGCTTCTCTTGCTTTTTGAGCGGCGCGCAAGGCATCAAGGGAAGGACGAACTTATGTTACTTTTTCTATGTCCTTCCCATCAACCTCTTCGAACGTAGCGAAAACGAAAAAACGAGTAACGACTGGGTACGAGTCTGCCCCAGAGCCACCTGTTCTTTGTGCTTAGGCCCCGACGGCTAAGAGGGACAGGCGGTTCTTGGGACGAGAATGGAGTCGCAGGTCAGAGGAGGCGGCCCTTGGAACGAGTTTGTAACAAACGTTCATTTCTTAGAGTTTCAGTGTTGTTTCGTGTATCATTTCTTGCCGGCATCCTCAGATATCTGCAGCCCTTCACCGCTTTCCAGGGATCATTTGATTTCTCCTGACCAAACTTCGTATCAGTCTTGAGCGATGGATCCAGCACTTCTAACTCGGGCGCCTGAAAAGTGCCGTGCAATTGCCGCCTTTTAAATTTCGTTTTTAATCCAATCAGGCGTGCGACCACGGCCCAGCTTACAGTCCCTCCGGGTTCCTTCGTAGGAGTATCTTCGACTTTTCCGAAGCTGTGTAAATCAGTGCTTCGGGTAAAATCGATAGCAGCTCGGTCTTTTTCTTTGTCTCTTAGATTACTGCGGCCTTCGAGGACTTTTTCTCTCTGAGTTTTAGTTGGTTCATTCGGTAGCCGCTCACTTTTCGGCAGATTTGACTCTCGTTTCCTCAAAGTTTCGTTTTTGATATCTTTTGGAGTGTCTTTTACCGATGCCTGCTTGCATTTGGGAACCGATCTCGTTCCTTTTGTTTCATTCTCAAAATGAACCGGCTTTTTTTCCTGAGTGTGCGATTTGGAACTTAAAAGAGGGCTCCCAGTCAAGGTGATGAGACTTGATTTCCTCCCTTCTGCCGGGCTTGTGTTCGTACTGCTACTTTTCGGTTTAGAAGAAGCGTGCCTCATTCCCAAATGTGTCCTTCGACGGTAAAAAGATGGCGCTAAATTTCTCGTTTCAGTCCTAGCATTAAATGATCCAGTTTTCGGTGATTTTTCATTCGGCTGTGTCTTCTTTGTTATTTCAGGAAGGGAGTCACCCATGCGCGCGCGGGCAGACAGCGGTCTTGTTCTTCCTCCTAACTTGGCTTCTTGCTTGGAGAGAAATTCGACTTTCTTATACGACAAGAAAGCTCTCTCTTTTTCCATCTGTTTCTGAATTAAAGCTCGGTATTTTTCGAGCTGATTTTGTTTTTGATTTTTAAGCGCTTCAGTCTGCCTCTCCTGTTCCGTGGCCAAGGAATATACAAATGTTACAGACTCCATCGCGGGCTAAGAATTCTGTTCTCCGTATGCCTGCATAAAAATGTCACCCCTAAAGCTTTGAGCATCAATGTAAAACTGTTTGTGTAATGTAAAAGCGTTTAACATTCTGCACCAGGCATTCTGTGGTTTGTAAGTGAGAAATAATTACGATCGTTAACAGGTCATCATTAACGTGTTGACACCATTAATGAGATATTGAGATCATTTGGTTTAAAACTGATAAAGTCACGTAGTATGCAGTGAAGTATAATTTTCCTCTTCTTCACAAGAACATTTTGTCCATGTTTACCTCCTGAATATATTGCTAAAATGCTTGACCGTTTTCCTTTACAATGATCATGGTATGCATAGCTGAAATCACTCTCTTTGAATGGTGTTAGATTAAATGTACAAAACATAATGAAGAAGGCGGACTAAGGGTTTGGTTTTCTAACAGTTTTGAATGAAAATTGAAAACATTATGAAAGCCTAATGAACATTTGTTCTGTTTGTTTCTCGAAACAATCAACAACAGTTATAACCGGAAAGGCATTTGTGACGCAATGAGGTACAATGGACGGGATAGATCGCTTTTGTTAATGGAGGGTTCCGTCTTCCTTTAACATGTTTTACTCAGTTAATGAAATAAGTTATTTCAAAGTGAGTCTCGGTTTTAGGAAAACATTTCGGGCATGATAAAAAAGGAAATAGATTATCTTTCCCATATACCTTTCACCAACTAAATTAGCATGACTTTAGATAAAATGAGTTTTTTTAACAATTGAAAGCTAAACGGAAGGTATAGAGAGCATTTCTCTTTTCTTTGAATGGACAGATTATTTTAGTGTCTTTTCTTGATTAAGCCACTCTGATGTATTTCCAGATAATTGAAATGTTTGATGGAGTTTGGTTTGAAGCAAAACTCACGGCTTAGATGTGATTTGCAGAGGTTAGCTTTCCAGTTTCCGGTTAATTCAGTCCTGTATTAAAGTCCTCAGTAACTTAGTATAGAAAGTTAAACTTGATGCGTCTTATTTCAGCAAAGAAAATATTGTTTAACCTATTATAGCTTAAGTGGTGGCTACGCGGAAGATCGAGTGCCTTTCTTTAGGTAACTTTAATATATAAAATGCATTGCGCATTAATAATTAGCGCACACAGAAGAACAGGGCAATTGGTAGTCCAGTCCCTGAACTCTCCCGTCCGCGTCAAATATAGGGGTTGAACTCAGGCGCCTGCGTTCCACCCCTATATGGGACTCGGAAAGGAGAGTACAGGAACTGATATCTCGCAGGCTAGGGACGAATAGACTGGGCTCCAAGTCGCTCGTTTTTTCTTTGTGTCGATAAAGTTACTTGAGTGGCGGTTGTATTCGCAGGCTAGATGAGCAGTGTACCTTAAAGAGTCGAAAGACGACTGAGAGAAGATTGGGACAGCGGCAAGGGATGAAAAGTGGAAAGAAACCGCAATCTCGATTGTCATGCCTAAATGCTGAGCACTGATCAATGAAATGACTTGAATAGTATCTCAAAAGTAAATACAGGTCGAACGCTTACGCCTATAGAACTTATCACGGTTTTCGACGCCATCTTGACGAGTAGGCAAAGCGGGTAGAAATTACAGTGTTTGTATGGGAATCTGACGGCAAATATCTTCTACAAATATTGAATTCTGGACCAACTTCGTTCCCAGGGCTTTTCCCTTGGTAATTTGGAACGGGAAAAGCCCTGGGAACGAGGTTGATTCTGGACAACTTATGAATTAAAAGTTAAGATGCTTGGCAAAGTTTTTATAGACCAAGTTTGAAGGTTGTCACTGGGCTATAAAGCGTTTAGTTTCGTTTTTAATTTTTCCATACATTTGTCTAAAATTTTTCCCGCGAACCACGTCAATAAAAAAAACATGTGGGAAAAAATATAGACAAATGTATGGGGAATTAAAAATGTAACTGAACGCTTTCTAGCCCAGCTACATCCTTCAAACTCGGCAAATAAAAACTTTTGCCTAGTATCTTAACTTTACAATTCATAAGTTGTCCAGAATGCAATTTTTGTAGAAGATATTTGCCGTCGGATTCCCATACAAACACTGTAATTTCTACCCGCTTTACCTTCCCGCCTCAAGATGGCGTCGAAAACCATAATGATAAGGCCTATTGAGATGATAAGTAGCCCTGAATGATGCACAAATGATTAATTGATTTTTAAGCCTAGTTTTTTGCTAGTTTTTTGTTTCGCGACAAAGGTTCGGCTTCGGGAATATAAATTAACATCCTCAACCAAGCACTAATCCTTTTAACGCTAATTGATTAATATAGTACATTAACAACGAAACGCAGTGAAAAGTCGCCTGCAACAAGCTGATTTACAAGTGTTCATTTTATATTTTACTTACGCACCCTTCGTCGCTAATTCATTTTCAGATAAATTAATTTCGATCGCATTGTGTTTTAAGTGGCGACTAAAAGATTTACTCTCACTATACATGAAGATTACACTGGTTCGATTTGTGCCAGGCGTAGTCCTAAAAAATGTGTGGAAGCTAACAAGTTCATTAAGTTCAACCAAATTCAAAACCTTTGCCTGTCAGTGACTAACAAAGACGCTGACTTAGCCATAGTTATCAGTCCTGAGAATGCAACAAAGAGTTCTTTTAAAGACTCATCCATCATGTCTTGATGGGATTAGTCAGCAACAGCTCCACTGAGATATATGTCAACTTTACAAAGGAACGCCATGTTTAGCAAGTGCTTGCTAATTTTTATCGTTCATGACACTGTTTTGTTCACGCGGATAGCCGGGTGTTTGTTGCCGGAACATCAAAAGCGTTTCTGAAGAAGCTACCAGTATTCTTGTAAACGATGAATTATGGCAGAGAATGTAAAAAGGCCGTCAATCGGAACAATGCATTCGAAGGAAACCTGCAGAAGGATTTAGAAAATATCGAAGGTCAGAGAAAGCGAATTATGCGATCACTAAAAGAGAAGAAGTTGAATTTCATAGAAAGGAAATCAACACTTCCAAAAATTCGTTTATCAAAGCATCTCTCTCTAGATAATGCTGATTTAAGCAAGCTTTGTGAAAGGAGTCTACCTACGAAGAAAAGGTTGTCCATGCCGAATGCCATAACATATCTAGAAACGCAAAATGTTCTGCTAACGAAGCCCGGTGCAGAGAAAATTACGCCGTCATCACAGCCGGGCATATCCACAGATATGGGCATGGCTTTATCGCGCTCACCGCGGCTCACAAGAAGAACACAAAGTGACAGTCTTCAAAGCGAGACGAAAACGGTGCTAAAACAACAGCTTGGTGAAAATAGCACAGCTGATATTCCAGCTTGGAAAGACGACCAGACTGGGGACCACACAGAGGTGATGGGCCTGTTCAAGACCCGCTTGCGAGTGCAGCCGAGTTCCTTTACATCTTTCTGCTTAGGTACTCAGTTGCCTCATTCTCCTCTCTGTCAAAGACAGCAGCAGCATTCTTCCCAATTTTTGAGTCCTCTGGATATCTCAGGTAAACAGCAGAGTGTGTCGCTACCATGTTCCCCTCGTGTCCATCGCCGCCGCCGAGCAGAAAGTTTGCCGCAAGACGCGGAACCTAATCAAGAGCGGGAAGAAGTGTTCGCAGAGCTTATCAAAGCGAAACAGAAACTTCGCTCAATGAGTTTGGGCTGCGAGGAAATTTCTGAACCTAGCAAAGAGGTGGGTAGCGTTGTAAAGTGTTTCAAACAAATGACCTGCAGGCATAATTTTCCTAAGAATTTTTTCGATTGTGTTAGATTCAGATAGTGTCTTTTTTTAAATACAAAGATTCGACAATTGATAACAAGCTGAGAAAATATTTTATCGTTCAATTCTCAATTAATCCCTGGGCTTGTAATATTTAAATTAATAGCCTTTCACTTGAAACCAAGAGAGTTTATCATAAGGGCGCATCTTGCCCGCTCCAAATATCATAACTCTCGCAGGTGCCGGGACCAAAGCAAAATATTTTGCTGGTATATTGTTAATATTATTTATGAAAAATTGATCATAAGAGATGAGATGGTAAAAAACAGATCAGGAAGATGGTGCTCAGCTTTGGAATTGGGGGACAATGACACCATAGTTGAGCCTTTGGGAAGTTTCTCAATGACTGAAAGGGACTGAGTTTAAAGTTACAAGCAAACGAGATTAACTTTGAAAACTGTTCAGCCCAACAATATTTCAAAAACCCATATCGCAATCCGCTTCAATCTTCGTCAATTTTGCCCATCCGTACCTTCTTTAGTATTTGCTGTGTTATTGAAATTTTTCTTCTCTGTTTTAAAAATATATTTTTATATTTCACCGAAATTCTAGTCATTTCGTATGCCAGAATTTCTGACAGTCCCTTTAGCTAGCGCTTGTGCCGTTTTGTATTTAAACGGTACTCATTGTCGGCTAATGAAATTGTCTAATTTTAATTACAAGATTCTACCAGCTGTTATTAATGAGGGTACAGTTAATTTAAAATATTGGGATGAAATCACGACAGAAAGTATTAATTTCTCATTCTCATGTTTCTACGGTCAATTTAAATAAAGATTTCATCACCTTCATGATTAAGTCCTTCTTGTCATTTTCTTTCTTGGCTAAAAAAAGAATTTTGTTGCAATACAATTTCTCAATGCCGTCAATTCTGTATTAAGCCAACACCCAGGGAAAAAAGGGCGTTTACTGAATGATAAATAAATGAAAGTTTCGTGAGAACATGACATGTCAGTCTCGAAAAGAAATCAGTGATTTTCGATTGTTTTTCTTTGCGCCCAAAACAGGAGTTTTTGCTCTCGATTTTGCTCATTTGCGTCCACTACCAATTTATTTTTAATAATACACATCAATGAGCAGACCATAATCACTGGTATTGTGCAAAATAATAGAATGGTTTAGGTAAAAATTTCAGGGTTTGTAATTGCAAAATGTTGGAAAAACGGGTAAGAAGTAATATTTTCATCTTGGGATGAAGTGAAAGGGTCAATGGAATGTTTCCCATGGGGCGCCTTCTTCGTTTCAGTGGAAAATTGATTGATGAGATGGAATTTAGCCTGGCATCATTTAGCCTGCTTCGTGCTCCATGGCAACGTTTGACAAACGAGTCCGTGGTGTAAAACGTTTATTGTAGGAATCCAATTATATTTTTGGATTTAATTAAAAATAATGAGAAATAAATTTGCTGCCGTTCACAAAAGATGTCGCATCGTTTGTGATTACTGGGCTTCGCTAATAAGCTTACAGCCTTTTGTTTTGACTTTCGCTTACAGAGAAACACGACTCGCAATTCACATGTTTGTGAGACTTCACTTTCTTCGTAGAGGCGTCGGCATCAAGACCAAAGTTTGTCAAAAGTGACTGAACTATAAAATTCAATATAATATGACCAGTGACGGCACTAGATAATCAATCACTTTACTCTGTTATGAAGGCACTCAAAGTACGATTTAAGGATTTTTCACCATTGTTCTTGAAACAAAAGCCAAGAGAAAACTTTTTGTACAGCTAAAAATACGTAAACATTCTAAAGAAGAGCTTGTGTTTGCTATATACCTAAACTAAACGAATCTTAACTTAACAATCATTTCAAGGCAAAACCGGGAAAAGTTTCGATGGCGCAGAAGTTGTCCTTCAAGGCACTGGTCGAAAAGGATGCCATATGCAGTGAAAACATCAAGAAGGCCTTGGACATTAATTCCACGTACGACGAAGACTTAAAGAAAGGTCTGTCATGTCTGCAGAAAGAAAAGAGGAGTTTGATGAACTCGCTCACCCAAAAGAAGCTCGATTTTATTCAAAGAAAAAGCAAACTGCCATCCATTCACCGGGTCTCTTCTGTGGTTGAGAATGCCATGATGCAGAAAAAAGTTGCTGACTTTTGCAACCGTGACGGTGTTTTCTCTGGAAATGCGACAGGCCAGCGCAGCGGTTCTTTGGCACTGCAAGCGCGCCCTCATAGTCAACCTTCTAGTAACGAAATAGGCAAATTTTATAAGCGCCTAAAAGCCATCGATTCTGAAATAAGTTCAGCCGCCATGCAGGACGAAGAAGACCCGTTGAGCGATCAAGAGTCGGACAGTCCTTTTGTTACTGCTTGGCTAGCATCACCAAATGACGCGGAAAGTAACGACCTCAAAACCAGGCCAGGAAAAGGTTTCGATAGAGTAGCCTGTCAGAGACTTGCTTCACCAGGAGTAAGACTTCCACCACCACGCTCGCCAGTTTTATCCCGATTACAAACTCTAGAACCTAATGAAGGCAGCCGGTCCTTGCCTTGCTCGCCGCGTATACAAAGACGACGAGCGAACACGCTGGATACGCCAGCAAACTTTGCTCACAGTAACAGTTGGGCTAACTTGAAGACAGCTTTGGAACGCTCACTGTCGACGCCAACGACGAAGCTAGCTGCACGGCGGCGGGCGGAGTCATCACCCCTCGACTTCGAGGTAAGTTTATTTTGACGGGAATCCCAGTCATGAAGCCGCATTTCGGTTTTATTATTCATAATCTGTAAGCTTCTGTAGCACAAACGACAACAGCCGAACAAGGTACACGATTGCAAGCGGATCAGTTGGTCGCCCATAGACTTCGAAGTTAATTTATTTTGACGGGATTCCAGCCATGACGGCACAATTTGGTTTTATTGTTATTTAGTTATTTCAAGTCGGTATCGCACAAAGAAAGGAAGCCTCGCTAGACCGGAGACAAAGCAAGCGAGTGGAACTGTCTGCGTGCGGTCCAGCATTTGACTAGATGGAGGTGGTGGTTTAGCTGTTTTACTTATAGCACAACTTTTTTATCCATGTTTCATGTATAAAACATCTCCACTTTTCCAAACAATTCTTTAATTACGACAGTTTGGGCCTTAATTTACGATGTCGCATGGCAGACGAAGGGCGCGTTTATGAAAACTGTGTGGCGTTAATTTACAATTATAAAAAGATTATCTACTACTTTGAAAGGTTGTACATGAACTTGAAAACTGTTTGTCCTGTGAAAAATTTACATCACTACAACCGGTGCGCAAATCTCGTCCAGCATTTGGACTTCAACCTTTTAAAAACGTTCTTAGCATTGTTGCAGAAATATGAATCAGAGTACTTAGCTTTTTACATGGATATTTTTGTACAGTCGGTCGTGTTTTTGTTTTGTGCCTTGTTTTGTGGGAAGAATGTTCTACATTGAATTGAAATAAAAATGACATTATTAGTAAATGGGTGCACGTGCACTGGTATCACTCTTAGAGGTGAGGATATAATAATAATAATAATAATAATAATAATAATAATAATAATAATAATAATAATAAACCACGCCAGAATTATCAAAGACGGTACTAGCCCCCTATGCAGGATGTGTAACAAATACGACGAAACAATCGACCATATCGTGTCTGGGTGCCCTGAACTTGCGAAAACAGAATACATCCACCGACACGATAAAGCAGCCGCGTATATACACAACTATAATATATAATATAGAGACATCAGAAAAGTGGTATGACCATGAACCGGAAACAGTTACAGAAAATGAGGATGTCACAATATTATGGGACATGCCCATACACACAGACAGGAAAATAACAGCCAACAGACCAGATATAGCGATTAAAGATCACAAAACGAAAACCTGTAAATTTATTGACATGGCAGTACCATCAGACAGAAACACATCCGTGAAAGTCACTGAAAAACTATCTAAATATAAGGACTTGGAAATCGAAACAAGCCGAATGTGGGGCATGAGAACGGAAACGATACCAGTTATCATTGGAGCACTTGGAGCTATCAAAAAGGGACTAGAGAGTTATATTGGAAGAATCCCCGGCCAAATAAGCATCAGTGAACTGCAGAAGATAACCTTGCTGAGTACAGCGCATATTTTGAGGAGGGTGTTGTCAAGCTAAAAACTGACTACCCTTTAGTGCCCCAGGACCATGGTTTGGTCTCGGCGCTAAGGACTTTATTACGTAAGGAACATAACAATAATAATAATAATAATAATAAGGTTTTTTGGGCGCATTTAAAAAACTCAATGCGCTTACATTTCTCTATTAAAAAATTAGCTAAAACTAATATAATGTTATAATTTTTCTAAGACACTAAAAAATAAAAGAAGTGAAACAACTAATCAAAGGAAAAAATTAAGGTTATATAAAACTAGGTTAGCCCAATAAAAATAGATCAACAATAAAATTTCCGAAACAATTAATTGATACAATTAATTTCTAAGAACTGCAAAGTTATTTCCTAAGCAACATTCATTCCCAACAACAGGTGAAGTCGTAAGTCAAAAACAAACCAGTTTTATGTGACTCCAATTATAAACGACATACCATTAGTTTTTTTTTTAAAAAAAGGAGCTAATTAATGCTTATTCATCATTGTCATCATCATCATTATCATTATCATTACCATTACTATTTCTGTATTCACGAACCTCCGCTAGTGACAAGGTGTTCAGAACGTCATAGCAGAAAAGAAACGACATGTTTTTATTTTATTTCAGCCTTGAAAACAACATGTGATTCTTGCTGATTGTTCTGTTAGGCAGAGTTACAAAATAAGGGTCAAAAAACAGGGTCAGGGTTTGAAGGCCTCAGCCGTTTAGCAGCAAATAAACAAATTAACGTTTGCCAAGTCTTAACAGTAAAGAGATTTATTCTGTAAACTTTTATGTTAGAATAACGGTAGGCCAGCCAGTTCCAGTAGTGCCTCATAGGCGTTTGTCTTTTTCTGTCTATTTTCTCTATTTTCTGCTATCTGATGCAAATGTACCAGACTGTGTGTTACCTCACCTGAAAAAGTGAAATATATAATTAGTAGCCAGAATTCCAGGCAAAACTATGTAACAAATGACAAGCGCAGTTAAAGTTCCGCAAGCAAAATAAAAAAGGGTTGGAATCTCTGGGGTATCGAAAAAATGGCATTTTGTTGAGTCGACTGTGGATCACTTATGACTAATTTCCTTTTTTTCCATTTTTCAGGATGTGGACAAAGGGAAGCTTTCGCCGCGAGGACCATCTTCGCCACAGATCAGAAGATTACGCGACTTTCAGCCTACTGGAGCCGACCAATCACTGGCCACTCAAGAAGACGCATTCCACTTACCAAGACTAATAAACGCGCGCGCCTCACTTCCAGTTATATCAAAAGACAGCGGAGCAGAGAGGAGCAGAAGGAGAGTCGACAGCCTGACCACAGATAAAACTGCAAACGACTTATCTCCGCGGAGAGAGGCATTTAACCAACGAAGTGTTTCACCAAAACCTGCGGAAAAGCAGTGGTTCAGTGAGACTTCTTCCAAAGCTGAATTGCCTGAAGGTGAGGCGGAAAATACCAAAGACTCGACAAGGCTGGAGAATGATGATCCACTTTTATGGAGCAGCGACGACGACGGGGATGATGATGATGATGATGATGAAGATGATGAGACTAGCCTACACCCCTTCGCAGCGCAGAACGAGAAGAAGCTTCATTCCTTGGAAGAGATCAAACACACTCGCTATCTGCGTATGAAAAGTGCGCACCACTGGTTACCAAAGACGGGGAATGTGCCGAAAAATTTGCTATCGGCGTCCATTATTGTCGGGCACACTAAGGCAGTCAGTCTTGATGTGGAAGATCGATCCTGCACTGAGGAAAACGAAGACGGCGAAATGAGCGATAGTACTGAACAATTCAAAACAATCGAGAAAGGGGAAAATGGCCATGAAATGAACAAGGGTGGCAACTGCAATTCAAACCTTGATACGGTCAATTAGAAGAGTTTTTAGTTGCAGTTTTGCCCACTGTGTGACTTTTTTCCCAGGCCTGTTCCGAAAAGGGTTGACAGCGACGAATATAGAGGCCTAGGAACTAGCAAATTGCAGTTAAGCGTTTCTTGCCGATCGATCGTTAAAAAAATAGGCTTGTGTGTTTATAGAAGCTGCAGAGCAACGAGGAGAACTGGTTCTACTCTCACGGCGCAATTTTGATTGGATGATAGAAATCGAAGATTTGAAAAATATGGCATTTGTTCTCCGACTGAGTTTAACAATGCATTTGTAAATATTTTTTGTGTAAATACTAGTGAGAAAACAGTGTACATCAGCAAAATTTAAAATTCAAAGACGTCCGGGAAGGGACTGACGTTGTTTGTAATACTTAAAAAGACTGAAAAGATATATAATAAACTATTCTGGCTTGATGAGAAATATTGGTCAGCAAGTTTCAACAAACCAACTCGGCAGTTTGGCCTTTTATTCATGATAATTTACTAACTTTGTACGGAATTTTTAAGTTATTATAATCACACTGAAGCAGATGAACCCATAATTTTGTTCAAGTGAAGATCGTTTAAGGCAATCCTAACTGACTGTACGCCCAGGGGGGGTACTCTGGCTTGTAAATGACGGGGATAATCGAAGGATATTTTTGGGTTTGAAATTTTCGATTCCGGGATTTTTTTGGGTTGGAAAATTTGGCAAGTATTTTTTTGGGTGACTAGATTTAAATAGGGGATTTTTTGGGGTATTAAAAACGAACTAAAGCGCCTTAGCTTGGCGCGGCCTTGGCGTATTTATGGTATGATGGATAAACAAACACGAGCGTTCAATTTTTTAAGTTTTTCTTTGTGTTATACAATTATTGCCCCTCCTGGCAATTTAGGGGTAATTTGACAAGGGATTTTTTTGGGTGTTATTTTTGGTCCAGGGATTTTGTTGGGTAACGTTGGAAGACGTTGACGTTGGAAGGATTTTTTGGGGTCCTGAGTTTTGCCTCCATTCGATCATCCCCGTCATTTACAAGCCGAAGTACCCCCCCCCCCCCCCCCCGTTATCGATCTCAGTGATCAGTTTTCTACACATTTTTTTGAAAACTTTATCACCTATTTTTGCGTCTTTCAGTGATATGCGAACTCTGACATTCAATCCTCAACCAACCTTTTACGCTTTTTGCTGCCGTCAATCATCTTAGCGGACCTCTCGGGTAACAGAAGTTCACTTCAACCGGGTCAAAAGGTTACGGTTTGTCTGTTGTGATTGGTCGATTTTGTTCCATTTTCTCTGTTTCTTTCTTTCATGGTTCGTTGGATGTCGCCATAATAATGATTGAAGGCCGCGAAAAACGGAATCGTTAGTTGGATTTTGAATTTACAAAAGTGTGGAAACTGAAAACATGACAGCACAGCGTCATCCCTCAAACGTGATCGATAAAATCATTGGCTGTAGTTTGCAAAGTATGAATATCAGTTCACTATCAAATAAGATTTTGATAGATTACGTCCAACGTGTCACGACGAATAATTGTTTTTCTTTTTTAATATTTCACGGAATATTCTTTTGGAAAATCACGATTCACGAGGAAAAAACAGCCATTTCACATTTCACGGGGAAAATATAAGGCCATTCACGAAAAACGGCAATATAAATCTTAACCACCCCCAACAAACATGTCATATGTTCCACCTCTTTCAAAATGCTACTGAAAAATAAAATCTTTTACTCCAAATCTGGGAGGTTCCGGAAAGTCGAACACTTCTTGGCGCGGAGTTGGCGGGCGTATTGAAGGGACACATTTGCTTGGCTTATATAATGCAGTCATTGCCGCTGACCGTTTACTTCGGGGGCCCTAAAAAGAACATGGCTGCCATAATGGCGGCGCTCTGCGCTCGAAATTGGGAAGTTTTCCAGCCTTTCAAAGGTGAGCACTTCTTATTTTACTTCCATTTAGCTTTTATATAAACAGTACAAGTAATTAGGAGCCGGAAGCTTTAAAATACCGCAGCAGTCTTGCAGAGATTCCCAATAAAAGAGACGTGTAGAAGAAAGAAGCTAACATGAGCTAAAAAATAACTAAAAGCATAGTTAGTAGAGGTCCCCTCTACTAACTATGCTAAAAGTGGCTATAAGCCACTAAACTCGGAAAAGTTATTATGAAACAAGAATCGAAAACAACAAACTGACAAATAAAGGTTTGCTAATACAAATGATGTTATACTTCCCAAACTTCTGTTTACTTTACTTTGATTGTCATCAAATACTGATCGAGAGCAGACCGAAAGGCCAAGAGATAGAGTTCCCATCTGTTGCAAATTGATTTCTTTCTTTTTATTTTTCCTTTTTGTTATTTGAAGGTAACGTAAAATAATAATAATAATAATATCATTGGCTATAGGTCGAGCGATTTTTTTCACCAAATTGTACTGAAATAAATTCATCTTTAGCTGAGTGTTTTGGGTTAGTTTTTTTCTAACTGGTTCTAAAAAACCAAAGGTTTACGGTCTCGGCTTATAGCTGAAGAAATATCATAATGTTATTTCAAGAAAACTGACATTAATACAATATTTCGGTTGGTGACTAAGCATGTTAATTTTATGTAATTTAACAAGAAATGTAGGTATCAGAGAAAAGGTCTAATTCTCTAGAGGCCTTAAAACACTTGCACGCATTGCGGGCATATGTCTAACAGGAAACGAGTGAAGGAGTGAAGGAGTGAAGGAGTGAATTCACTTCGCCCACTACAACTCTTTTCCGAGTTAAAAATGGGAGCAAAAACAGAATGGAGTGCCACTTTTGAAGACGGTGTATCTAGCGGCCTGGTGGTTTTCAAAGTAAAAGAAGACTAGATTCACTACATATTTCGCAATTTGCAGCACCATGTCCACACAACTCGAGTAAAACGATAAACATTTGCTTACCGCCAATTCGCTCTTTGCCCGGCATCGGCAGAAATGAATGAAATGAATACTGCAGATTTATCGACAGCAACATCAAGAGTTATTCAACCAAGATCCTCCACAATTATTCAGGAAAACTTCTTTGTGCAAAAAAACATCCAGTTTTCACCACAGTTCTGCACACATTCAGTATAATCCAAACTTTAAGGTGGATCCTTCACCAACTGCTCTTTCAATTTTTCAGTGCCCAACTCCCTCTATGACGGGCGCCTGCAGGGAATCATGGAAGTTGTATTCATCAAACCGTGCGTGAGACTTAGCAACGATGAATACAACTACCGTGATTCCCTGCAGGTGCGTGCCACAGAGGGAATTGGCCATTCAGGTGAACTTCAAAAGCTTTGATTCAACAGTCAAAATGTTTTGCAAGCAGGGTTTTGATTCAGAATGCTGGTTTGAATTGTCTTTAAGGACCTTTTTGCTAGATTGTGAAAAGGATTTTATCGAAGATTAACTAGATTTGCCATGTTTGAAGATTCTGTAAACTGTTTTACACATGCCGGTTAGTGCCGCTTGTATGTATGTTTTTCACGCATTAATTGAGAGGTCAATTAAATCGCCTTTAAATGGTTTTCTTCTGAAAACTTTGAGATCGCTTGTTGTTGAGATCACTTCGTGTGTATATACTAAAACAATTATTCTTTCAAATCTTAGTAAATAGTGGAAGAATATTCACCTTGCCGCTCGGCGGCTCTGTGATATTCTACCGTTAGTCACCTTGTTTTCAAAGAATAATTGTTAAGTATTGTGCATTATTGCATTGTTCACTAGGTCTTTGGTGTGTAGATTAAGTGGCTTGTTTGGCTCGGAGTTAACAGACAATTTTTACTTGGGGACTAATCTTCAAATTGAGGGCTTACTAACTTCAGGCTGGGGGCTAACAGATTGGGGGCTAATCATCTTGGTGGCTAAATGACCAGATACCTTGTGCTTGCTTTGACTCTCATATAAATCCCACCATGTGTTTCTTTCCCTGTGATGTTTGCTGTTCTTTTTGCACAAATATTTTGCAAAGTTATCCAGCTGCCAGACTTTTCTAGTCTCTAAAGGTGGAAAACTACCATAACTAACTTCTGCTCATGTGGGATAGGTTTACCTGGAGTCATCATGCAAAGTCGGACAGCGGCTAAGAAATCTGCAGGCCACACAAAGAACAAGCAACATCACAATAGGAAAAGGAAAGGCAAGAATTATGGACCAAAGAGATTTGAAGGTAGGTTAAACATGCTTAACATTGTGGGAGGCATGGTGGCTTAATGGTTAGTGCGCCAGTATCAAGTCAATCAAGTGGATCAAGTGGTCCAGGTTTGAGCCCTGGCCTGCGTAGGTGTGTTGTGTTCTAAGGCAAGACACTTTTCTCTAATAGTGCCTCTCTTCACCCAGGTGTATAAATTGGTACCGGCAACATAAATTATGTTGCCATTATGCTTGGGGGTTACCCTGCAATGGACTTACATCCCATTCAGGGGGGAGTAGAAATATTCCTAGCAGCTTAATTTTACAGAAACCGGTATAAGCCCCAGCAGTATGGGCCGCATGGCTCGAGGCTTCCTTTTCCCCTTTAAACATGCCTGCACCTCACAGGGAAATGAGGTTATGTTTAAGGTTATACATGCAACTACCAATCTTGGATTGGAATGTTGCCATACATACTCAAATTCATGCTAAGTGCTATCTATAATCCATCAATATTTTTTCTTGTGTGTGTTTGGTTTAAAATCATGATGCAGCCAAAACTGGGGAATATCAGATGATGTCCCCATGTCGTAGTGATATTCGCCAGTTTTCAAGCTTTGTGTTTTATGTTTGACATTTAGTATTCATTCCAAGTAAATTGCTAAACTGGATAGAATCAAGCATTTTGAACAGACATAGGTAGAATTACTTTGACAACATCTTAGAGAAAAGATCAGCCAAAACAGGAGCCTTGTGTTAAAATATTTCAATAGTCTCCACTCTCCAATACCTTCAAGATCGCAGTTTTCCTTGAGTGCCACTCTTGGGCAACTGTTCACTTTTTGGAACAGATAATATCAGCAGACAAATATCAGTGCATTTATGTGTACCTGATATCCTAACATAAGCGACAGACAGTTTTCAAAGAAAGGGGAAACTTTGCCTATCATTATTCTTATAAATTCTCATTATTGTTGTTTTGTTTTTTCATCTTGACATCCCAGAAGTGCCAAAACTGCTTATAAATATGGATTTGTATTTACTCAAAACTAACAAAACAAATGTTGTTGGTCAAAATTATGTAAATTTGTTGTCAAAAGATAACATCATTTTCCTTTGTTTTAATAGGTGAACGTGTAACTCCAGGTACTATTCTTATGAGACAGAGAAAGAAAGAACTCAGATGTTACCCCGGACTAAATGTAAGATGTCAGAAAGTTTTTTTTATAGTATGCTTGTCAACAGTTAATATTGTTAATGAATGGTTATCAAACATATATGTGAGAAATCTTGCTTTTTAGCAATTTGACGGAACAGAAAGCATCAAATGCTAATTTCAAAGCAGAATTTTTTACAATCCCTCAGGGCGGCTGTTGATACCAGTCCTGCAACTCTCAGTCTGTCTAAAACTTTCTAAATCTTAGCCTTTGGGAAGTGGAGAGGGGTGTTAGGGTGCACTTACTTCAATTTCATAGTCTGAGTAGTTCTAAATAATCCTGGGTATGTTGTGGTTAATTTGATTTTTGGTTTAAAATTTTCAAACCAGTTTGATTTTTAATTCCCTTTGTTTCAGATATTGATAATGAATATGAGACAATAGGGACCTTTAGACTGTACTACGAGAACGAGATTGAGTACGAGTATGAGTTTTCAGTAAAAACCCGCGTGTAAGAACCTAGGCATTTAAGAACCTTCTGGCAGAAATTTGCTTTTATAATACCCCAAAATATAAGAACCTGTTTAGCCAAACAAATTCCTACAGGTTCTTATATGTAGGGTTTAACTATTTAATTTATATATATTTTTTACCAAAAACCAGATTAAGGTGATGTTACTGGGGTATATACAGTATGTTGTTGGACTTTTGGTAACATGAATGCATTAATAAATATTTATAATGAAGAACAGACCAGATTTTATACTATTTTCTGATAATCAACAACAATGTCTACTCAGTAGAAATTAAGAACCTGATTAAGAACCTACTTAGCCTAAACTGTCAATAAGTACCCCATAATTACAAGAACCTGTTTTGCCAAACTCTAAAAAAATAGGTTCTTACACGCGGGTTTTTACTGTATGTGTGCCTTTTTTATCACACCAATCTTAACCCTGATATTTATTTTTGTGTTAGTCAACGACAGGAAAGAGTTACAGTTCTCAAAATTCCAAAGGCTTACTCGTACTTGATTTCGTACTTGTAGCCCAATCTAATTTTAATTTTCTGGTTTGAAAAATTGTAAGCCAAAAAATAATTTAACAAATTAAATAAAAATTAACTATTTTTTTTTCTCTTTATCTCCCTCTTTTGCTACCTTCTCAGAAATACTACTCCTTGCACTTTCCTTTTCCACCCTCCCAGAGCCTACCCATCCCCTGTTCTCCAGGGGTTCCTGCATGGTGAACTCAGAAATATTATTGCTCCTCAAATTTTCAGGTTGGAATTGGTAAGGACAGCACATTGTATGCACTGGTGGAAGGATTTGTGAGATTTAAAATTGAACGTGCTCCTCCCTATCATTGGTGCTTGGGACAACAAGAACCTTTTGAGGAGAAAAAATATATAAGTATCATACCAAGAGAGCCATTCAAAGGACCCAAGCTGGTTCCAGTTCGGGATGTGTATAAAATTGCTGACTGACAATATCTACATGAAGTGTACATTAAAAAAATAGTCTGGATATCAGACACAATTTTCTCAACTCAAGAGACTAATCTCATTCCCAGATCAATTTTGGAGAAAGTCGAGAAAGTCCGAGGCAAGATCTGGTCAGGTTCGAATAGTTCTTACTACAGAGTTACTGTTAGTGTTTCTGATTGGTGATAACTTGGTTTTGAAGTTGTTACTTGCAAGGATGTTACGTAAATCTAATATATCAAACGCAAGAGACACTGTTTGATCGGGATATCCGAACACCGAGAAGAGAGTTGAAAATACGACGCGGAGCGGGGTATTTCTGACAAAATTCGAGGTCCTATTTCTGAAACTTTCACCTCTCATCTTAATTAAGAAATTAAAATTATTTACTGTTTTCCGGGATCTTTTTCCGAGGTTAAGAATATTTAAAATTCGACGTTTCGATCAGTTTCACTGATCTTCTTCAGGCTGTTGTTAAAATGACAATATGGCGGAAATGAGAAACAGTCCGCCATATTGTCATTTTAACAACAGCCTGAAGAAGATCAGTGAAACTGATCGAAACGTCGAATTTTAAATATTCTTAACCTCGGAAAAGATCCCGGAAAACAGTGAATAATTTTAAAATTCGAGGTGTTTGAATGGCCGATGAAACACTTTCTCGGGTGTTTGATATCTCCTCTCAATCAAAACAAAAACTACGGAGTAAACGGAGAAATAAAATTGTCACAATCTGTGCTAATTAACACCGGGTATCCAAACCTCCTTCACGGTTATGATTTCCTTTGTTTTAATTTGGTGAATTATTAAAGTGTTTTTAAAAGAAGTTTGCTTCGCTTCGCGATCTCTGTGCAGTTTCGTCATCAGTTAGAATTTTCTCAGGTCACATGTTAAATGTCTCATGGACAAGGAAAGAATTGAGAGTGAAGTTATTTAATGTCTAATAATAAAAAATAGATTTCTAACACTTGTCGTTTTCTTTAACACTAGAGTTAATTTAGTTTAGTTTAACGTATTCGTCACTATGCTGTATCGCTAAGCTTGCGCTAAACTGGTAACCAGACCGTCGCGTTTTGCCTTTTATCTTTAAAGCCTTAACCAAACTGCAACGCAAGTGGACGTAAGTTTTCAACTTGCGTCTCCGTTTGGCCGGGACTTGCGTTGACTTGCGATGACTTGCGTTCACTTTGGTCGAGATCAAATTTGCACTTCAGTTAACGAAAGTTTTTCACTGTTTGGCCACCCATTGCAAGTCAACGCATTTGTCGCAGTTTAAATTGCACCTCGTAGCATTTTAAATGACTTTCTGCAAACTTGTGTGCACTTGCGACTAAACTTGCAAGTCCGTTTGGCCACCCAACGCAAGTCTGTTCGCAAGTTGAACTTGCGACTACTTGCGTTACCGTTTGGTCAGTGCTTAAGATAATAATACATTGCCAAACGTTTTGAACACAATTTCTAATTAATTAAATTTCTTTGCTTCCATACGACCAGACAAAGACAAAACAAAGTTAAAAGAGTGAATTACAAGTTGGTTGAATTTGTTTTTCTTCATGCTTTTCATCACGTGATCGTACCGTTGGCCAATACCCATCCAGCTCGCGCTCCCCTTGAAATCAAGGTACTTCGTGACAGACAACGACCCTCGAAGGAGCGATGTGTGACTTGGTCTGATTGACAGAACGAACATTACAGGATCTGTGCATTAAAGGGGGAGAGGTGCTCGCAGTTATTTGCCTATACTGGGTACATTTTGCAGGCTTCAGGTATACAAAAAGTAGGGATTTCCTAAGTTGCAGTATATAAAAGGGGTATGTGAATCTGTCTTTCAGGTATTTAAAAGCATAGGCGGCGGAGCAGGGGAGACGAAGGCTGTCCCCCCCCCCCCAAACGAGATTTTGGGACGCTTAGCCCCCCCCCCCCCCTCCACACGTTTTGGCAGATATGTCCAGGATTGAACGCTAATGAGATGCACGTTCCTCATGACAGGCATCACAAAGTGTCCTTATTAATACAAATTCACCAAAACACACCAAATTTTGTCAAATATGAAGTAATATGGAAATGTCAAATAACACAGTCAAACATGAAGTACTCATTAAACAATACTTGCGTTCAATCCTAGACATAAGTGAGTTGCTGGAACGGAAAAAAGTTGCCTCTGAAATGAGCCTTTAATTGCGGGCCCAAGAGAGGCCCGCAACCCTAATCTTTACAGTGACCAGCGGATTGCGTTTTACGCGTGCGCACCACGTTTATAAACCGAATAGAGAAGCGGAAGTTGACAATTTTTGTTCTTCCACTAAGCACGATCGGAATGCGAAAATGTGTCAATCACGACAGTTTGTCGTAACACCGGAAGAGAAAAATCTGTTCTCCCAGAACGAATGCGAAAAATAAGTTAATCTCTCAACAGCTTGTCGCATAAGATCTAAACTTTCTGTCACATGGAAGGCGTTATGTGTTGCTTATTGTTGAGAAATTCGTTATAACACTGACAACATAGCGAGTTTACCGACTGAGAAAAATTCACATCCCGATCAGTTCACACCGCGTGCTCGATCGACAATCAAAAGATAACTTTGATCGGTTCGCGGCAATAAGCAAAATTATAAACATGCATTCCCGTTACTCGGAATAATTGTCTTTTGTCCATTTTATCATTTATTTATCGACACAGATAAATTACGGGAAAGCAAATGATTCCAACAACGGTTATTGTCGAGAAATTTGTTATAACACTTACAACATAGCGAGTTTACCGACTGAGAAAAATCACATCTCAGCACCGCAAAAATCCTTGCGTGACGCGTTACTTAGACTAACCGCGCGTAGAAGGACTTTGAGAAAGTCTACGCGTTACTCAGAATAATTGTCTTTTGTCCATAGTACCTTGCCTTCTATGTGCGTCAAGGCCCGCACTTTTTAACCTGTGGTTACCAATAGTTTATATCCGTATGGACTTTTTACCAACTTATTAAATGTAGATGTAGATTTCAACAAACAGACGCACCTGCGCACCTGGTGGCTGTATCCATTCCAAGACCAAGTGGATTAGAAGAAAAGTTTACTCGTTGAAGTGGTAACCAACTTGTATG